>NC_133429.1:46553002-46853002 GCF_011762505.2 Arvicanthis niloticus
ATCCAATTAAAAAAAACTGATTGTCATGTGCTCAGCACGCCAAGTAAACCGAGCTAGATATTGTTAAAACCAACTACAGTGGTCTTGACACAAGTGAACCCATCATCTCAAATACACTCCTGCCCTACTTTGGCTTTAGTCCAGCATTTTGATGAGTTTTTTGTTTACACTCCCTTTACATAATCCACCAAGAAAATCCTGAAAATAACAATATTGATGCTTGAAGGAACTGTTTGCCACAATACATAATTTTCTTCACAAACAGCCTTTTAGGTGGAGCACAGTAGAGAACCCCTTATGTAATTTGCCGTGAAACTAAAGCTTTGAGAGATGAATTCTCGCATGCCAGTTTGTACAGGTAGCACACAACATTCTGATTTCAAAGCACATCCTCCATCACTGCGCCACAAAGAACTCTTTTTTGTTTCTTTATCATTAAACAATGTTGCAGAAGCTTTATACTGAAACAGCTCCTTAGACGGAATGCATCCTGGAGGAGGAGGGAAGAGATCAATGGCATTTCAAAAGAACACTTAATCTCAAGCGAACTGTTGCTATTTCTGCCTGCAAGAACATCTCTAAGCTAAAGTAAATAAACACAATGCTTTAGTTAGAGAAAAGCCATATGATTTTGGATTTCTCCATAGACAAGTATTTCTGGCTTTCACAGGTCCATGGTTTGTTTTGATAAAATGAGTCCTTCTAGCTGAACGTAACTGTTGATCAGATTTTCTATTACTATAACAAATGACAGGGCAATCAAATTACAAAGCAGGAAGGTTTATTTGGTCTCCTACATTCAGGTGTTACAGCCCATATCAGCTGGCCCCATTTTCAAGCCTGAGTTGAGATAATTCATCACAGCAGGAGTGTTGTCAGAGAAAAACTGTTCATCAAATACCCAGAAAGGCAAAGAGAGAAATAAAGAGTTAGAATCCCCTAAAACCATTTGGCCTGAATGATCTAGAGATCGTTCACACACCCCCACCCCCGCTCGGCTGGAACTCTTCAAGACTACCTCCTAGTAGTACCATGCTAAGGATTAACTCTTGTCCATACATACCTGTGGGACTCTTGATCCATCTGTGAACGCTAGATCCTGCATTTGTCATTATGAGTAATATATCACGAAACTGTTCAATGTCTCTCTGAAAATGCAAGCCATTTGAAAACCTGTAGAGATTATTTGGACTGAGACACTGAGCTCAATAACACTGCTCCAACCTCTGACTGTTAAAGAACCCATTGGAAAACATACTCACCAGCAACTGTTCTTATGTAACTTCCAGCAAGTGAAGCGACCTCTATGGATACCAATGAGCCAGCCAAACTCAGTAGATAACAATAAGCTCCCAGGGAATCCTGACTCTGCAATTTCATCCTGTGGAAAGAACTCCACTGAGTCACTAAGATGTAGTTCTGATGTTGTTTGTTTCCCAGTACTATTGTTTCATAGACTAGCATACAATGAATCTTCAGTGTTTCAAACTATATGCATTTCAAGCAGGTCCTTTAGAACATCTTATAAATGTGAACATATGGGGCTTCAAATTTTGATTGGAAATAATTTGGACATGATTACTTTCCAACATTTTTTACCAGGCTTAGAAATCTTTACTTTAAATGCCTAGAAGAGGCTCTGAGCATAGGGAGTATAATGGTGTCATTCTCAACCATGACTACTAGAATTTAGGTTTATTTTCGTATACAACAGGCTCCAATGTAGGCTTCTATTTATTCTCAGCCAATGATAAATATGTGGATACCTCCCTTAGAACAAAAATACAGTCACAAAGAAGAAACACCAGAGGAGCAAAGACACTCCATAAATTCTCCTGAATTACTTTCTTTTTTTTTTTTTTTTTTGTTGTTTGTTTGTTTGTTTCTAGGATCCACAGCTTAAAACACAAGAATTCTATGTATAGCAAAGATATACTAGTTTTCAGAGCAGTTTCATTTAAGATTGGATGCAGCACAAATGAACATCAAGAGATAAGCGGCAATAGTTGACACTAAAGCTGAGGTATGGTGTTTCATTGGGATAGGATTTAAGAGAGAAAAGAGTGGGGAAAGAAAAGGGGGAAGAAAAAAACACACAACTCAAAAATTTTATTCTGAAAGTGAACATGGTCAAGCAAAAATAGCATGTGACTTTATGTATATAAAATGACAAAACACAAGTCTGGCTGTGGAGAGGGACAGCACAACAGTGATTGTGTAGCTGATGGATTAAAAGCAAGACAAAGAGATGCACGGAACAAACGAGAAAGCATCCTGAGCAATGAGTATGCTTATTATAATAACTTCAGTGTCAGTTTCATGGTGTTAATAAATGATAAAATACCAAAGCCTGCACTGTAAACGCATGTTCTTTATATATAATTCTCATATATACCTGTTTGAAAATTGTGTGGTGTAATTAAATAACACAGAATACTTTCTGAACACGGTTGTGCCATCTTGTATTTCACGCCATTTGGGAATAAGTTTACATCTGACTTTCAGATATTTATTTCACTTGTAGCCTAAACTTTATATGGTAAGTTTGAGCCTTTACATACTCTGCTGAATTTGATTGCTAACATCAAGGCCTGTTATCTGTGAGTTTTCATTTTTAGGATTTCAGCTTCTTCTTTTTTTAACATTTATTTTTTTTTTTATTTATTTTGTTAGAGGCATGTTTGGGTGTCAGGGGATAAGTGGGGTGAGTCGGTTCTCTTTTCCACCATTCCGTATACTGAACACCGGTCATCAGGCTGGTGGCGTGCATAGCTTTACCAACCTTCACTTTCTCCATATCTTTTTTGTTAAAGTTCTCTGTCCACGTGATGTGCTTGTACTTGATGCCAGCACCTAGGCATCCTTAAGACTGCTGTGTCCCTGCTGGGGACAGAGATGGTGTAAGAGGCTCCGAAGGAGCAGGCTAGTGTTTACTGCTAACATAGGATCTCCGTGGGAGCATACCTCTCCTGGAAACCTTTCCCCTGTTTCACCCTGGAGAGTTTCAACCTTTTAAGTTCTTGTAATTTGTGTCTCATGATAAAATTATAAATCCACCCATTGCAAATAAAAACCTCTGCCATTCTTTTTAAAATGGTAAATATGTCATTTTATTTTCTTCTAATTGTGCAGCGTATACATGTGTATAGTGCTTTGAGCAAGCCCACTTCCATTTGCTCCCTCCTGATTCCTCCCGTATGCCTCCCAGCACTATTTCAAGGGTTCTGTTTTCAGATGCCTTGAATCCGCTTGGTACTGACAACACGTGCAGGGTTGTTAAGCCATCCATGGAAGCATGGGTAGCCTCTCAGGGACCACATTTCTGGAGAAAGCAGACTGTTCCTTATCCAGCAGCTACCAGTTGCCCATAGCTACTCAGCTGGGTGTGGAGCATTGTTAACCGCTCCCATCCATTCTCTGACTGACGTGACACTCACCAATTTCCATGAGATTATTCCTCCTTGGTGTGGTGAAACTCAGGTATGGTTTACTGTCTAACCCATCACCATCACTGGTTCTCTTGCAGAGTGTTCTGACTTCCCTCTCTGGTTGTCATGATGCTGACTGAACATTGGTTTATGAGTAGGGAGAATATAAGTAACAATATTGTGTAGCTTTTAGTTCACAGAGAAGAGATCTCCAATGAGACTCTTCAGCATTTCGTAGAAAGGGCAACATTCTCTCACCACGAGTTATCTTAATCTCAGAGTAAGTAATTTGAAATCATCCCTCTCCCACGGGTGACTCATCACGTTTTCACTGTGTTGCACAGAGGATCCAGTAGGATCAGTGTTGAGAGAGTGAAGGGCCCTGTTCTGCTGACTTTTGGTTGTGAATTTATTATCATTTCTTCAGACTCTAACAGATAACTTTAATCGTCTGCACTCACTTATCAGTTAGACTACTTGCTTCCAGGTCATGTCTTCCAGCTTGGAAATTCTGCATTTCTGTACACACACACACACACCACACACACACACACATTTATATTCCAAGATATAATTCATCATAAGAAACCCATGCCAGACAGATATATATCAATAAACCAAAATACTCTGTGAACAAAGAGTTGAATACATATATATATATATATATATATATATATATGTATATATATAGCGAGAGAGAAAGATATATATATATATGTATGTGTGTATGTGTGTATATACACATATACATGTATATACATATATATACATGTATATATACATATATATACATGTATATATATATATATATATATATGAGGGACTAGAGGGAGGAAAGTGGGAGAGAAAGTGACATAACTCTATTTCAACATAAATGAGAAATAAAAATTAAACAAATAAATGTTCTTGATGAGCTTTAGCCCAGCGTAGCCCTATGATCCTCAGCTTGTTTGCTCAGCACTCACACTCCTCTGTTCTCCCCATGCAACCTTCTAGCTGAGCAGATGCCCTTAAACGATGTTCCCAATATATGATACCTATCCTCTAATTTCTTAGATTAAGTCAAGTTCAATGCCCTGGGTCTGTTGTTTCTTTGTTTGATTATTTGCCTGTAGCATCCAAAGGATAGTATTAAAAATTCTTTAAACATGCTAACCTAACATAGTTAACATTAAATATCTCTTCTAATGTTTGTCTGTATGTGAGTAAAATCCTTCCCTCAGTTGACACAATCATCCTATTCTCTTCCTCTCTCTTGTCATATTTATCTCTAGAGAACTGAAGACCTATTTGACAGAACTTCACGTTAGTAAAGAAACACTGCTTGGCAAGGATATATAAACCTTAAACTTCCGTAGGCCATGGGGGAGGGATGAGCCTCACAAATCATTTCTGTGGAACTGCTTCTCAAAATGAAACTTGAATCTGTAAGTAGTGTAGACCTCTACAAACGATAATGTAATTTTGATCTCTACAAGCTATAATGTAACTCAGACCTCTACAAACCCTTGTTACTGCTTAGAGAAAAGACAGTTAAGGTTAGTGGACAGATCTTCATCTTTCTAACCAAACCTCTCCAAGTGTGAGCATTCAAACATTGCAATTTACTAAACAGCGTGAAACAGGCGTCAACAAAAATGTCAGCTGTCTTTCCTCAAGGTGCATGATTGGAAACATTCAACAAGGAAAGCATACATGGCAAAGGTTTTGCTAGAAGCATGAACAGTCCATAGGGCAAAGAAATTACAGGGAATAATTCACCGTAAGAAATCTGTGCCAGATATATACTGGTAAAACAAAATAATCGATGAAGAGAGGCTTACTTTATTACATGATGCAAAAGCCTAGATGTTATAAAAAGGTTTCTAAACCATCTGGCAGAATCATCAACAACCCATGTGAATCTCCTATGGAAAGTATCGTCTAAATCTAACATTCAATATGGGGTGGTAAAAAGAGAAATTAAGTATACATGTAAGAGAAAACACCGTGGAAGTAACGGCAATTACAAAACATTTAATACTGTTTTAAATATTTTCACATACTGATTCACTTGAAGTCATAAGCACTACTTACCTTATATATCTGACCCAAAGTGTAAAGGAGTCAGAGTGGTATGGCAGTTGAAAGATTAATATAGTGTCAGCCCTAGAATGTGGATTTTCAACCACTTCTCATCAGAACCCTCTGCAGATCCTGGTCTTCTCTGTATAGCTGTGCTTGACCACAGACAGTGTTGGGGTCATTGTTGTTATATGAACTAATATTTTGAGCTTATGCCAATGCAGATAACCATAAGAGTCAAGGAGATGTTATATTTCTGAGAAGATCTGAAGAGGGAGAATGTCCACACAGCAGAATCTTCG
This sequence comes from Arvicanthis niloticus, assembly GCF_011762505.2. Lineage (NCBI taxonomy): Eukaryota > Metazoa > Chordata > Mammalia > Rodentia > Muridae > Arvicanthis > Arvicanthis niloticus. The sequence continues at coordinate 46,558,797 of NC_133429.1, forward strand.
GCACAGAGATCTGATACTTTGTAAGTCATCTCTTAATTGTCTGTGTGGATGTAAATTTCTTATATTCTTGGTTGTGAGCTTTTAAAGGCTGAGCCATCTCTCCAGCCCTGCACATTTCTCTTAACATTTTACAGTTTTATTAGATTGTGTATTTACAGAAAAAAATCTGATATAAAATCCGTGTTCTTTGATTATTTATTTATTTATTTATTTATTATTCTTGACCTACAGTGAGGTAGAATGCACAGCAACAAGAATGTAGGGCAGAGGTTACCTATAGTGTTCCAGAAACGGAGAGAGGAGGGGACCTTTTACAATGTATAATCTTCACAGGAAATATCAGAGTGTCCTAATTCTCCATCAACACCACAAATCGTAAGCATTCAGGCACCTTAAAAATAATACCAATTTTTTTTGACACATGCTCCTATGGGGATGTTCCAAAATCTAACATAAACTGCCCTCAAATGCACTACATCACAAACAGGGAGCTTGTTTTCATCATTTATTTTTTCAAAAGACATAGAAAAAGTCAATCATACGTTACCTGGAGTAGAAATGTTTCATAAACATCTACCATTCCAAAGAAATTATGCGCAGTGTGCACTGGGGAGCGAAATATTTCTGTGAAGCACAGTCATAGAACTGAAAATTCTTATGCAACACATGTTGCATATCTTAGGGTTTCTGTTGCTATGATAAAGTATTATGACTAAAATCAATTTGGGGAGGAAAGGCTTTATTTTACCTTATATCTCACAGGTTAACACCCCATGACTGAGTGTGGTCAAGACAGGAGCCTGAAGGCAAGAAATGAAGCTGAGAAGGTAGAGAAATGCTCTTCATGGCTTGCTCATCCTAATTGTTATGCAACCTAGAATCTCCTGCACAGAGGTAGCATTGTCCACAAAAGGCTGGACACTCCCACATCAAGAATATGCCCCAGAGGCTTACCCACAGGCAACTGCAGTAAGGCATTTTTGTTATTTTTAAAAATGTTTTATTAGTTATTTTGTTTATTTACATTTCACACATTATCCCCCTTCCTGGTTTCCTCTCTGAGAACCTCCCATCTCAACTCCCCTGCCTCCATGAAGGTACTTCCTCACCCACATGCCCACTCCCACCTCACCACCCTAGCATCCCCCTATGTTAGGGCATCAAGCCTTCACAAGACCAAGGGCCTTTCCTCCCTTTGATGCCAGACAAAGCCATCCTCTGCTACATACACAGCTGGAGTCATGGGTTCCTCCATGTGTATTCTTTGGTTGGTGGTTTAGTCCCTGGAAGCTCTAGGGGATCTGGTTGATTGAGTACCCTCTCCAAAATGACTCTATATCCTATGAGGCTGACAAGAAACTAAACAGTAGACAGTGAAATTGATACTGTTATTTACTAGAGAATACATTAGTTGCCAATAATATTCACGTTAAGCTACAAAATAAATGAAAACAGCTAACTGCCTGGTCATTATTTAAAAGTTACTAAGAATAATAAATCTTCTTAATGTCTTTCACTTAATAAATGGTGAATATATGTAATATGTCTTCCATTCCAATAGAATGGCAATCATCGAAAGGACCACCTATTAAAACAGCAGAGTTGTGATTAAGCACATCTTAAAATCAGTTCACAAATATTAACAATTACATAAACAAGTTACAGCAAGAAGAGGTTTTTAAATCTCTCTGGTTCATTTTACTGACTCAAATATTTTCCAACTTCATATAATGTAATCACAAATTCAATACCTTTAGTGAAATCTCATTAAATAAATTACACTCTTGTATAATTATACATGCCTAATTGCTATTACCACTAGGAAATATTTTGTGTCCTAAGTACATCAGATAGAGATTAAGCAATTCCATCTTAGCCTTTGAATTAATTTCAAAAAGGGAAAATTAAACCTAAGATTGTCTGCTTATTGAAATTAAGATTGAATAATAATTGTTAAATTGCTTCATTGAAATCAATAAAATTATTCAGTTCTTTCAGTAACAAAGAATTTGCAGGAACAATAGCTGTAATTGCTTTGTTTTTATGATCTGGAATATGAATATTTTTAAGGTTTACTGAAGACTACAATCTCAACATGTGGCAACTATAAGTAACTGTTTTTTACTGAATATTTTTTTGAAAACAGATTTATCCCTCTTTTAAACAAAATTTTAGAAAACCATGTTATGCCTTAGGTGACCCACTTGAAATAGTTGGTGTTTGAAATTTTATGACCCTTAAAACATCCCTTTCCTAAGATTCAAATTATATGCTCAGAACCATGCTGTTGAAAACTCAGTGTGTGTGTGTGTGTGTGTGTGTGTGTGTGTGTGTGTGTGTGTGTATACTGCTTTCCTTCCTATATGGTCAATTTTACTTTCTGATATATTATTTATTTCAATTTCATTGTTTCATTTTTTATAGTTAATTAATAAAATAAGTTCAGAAGGAATCATAATATAATAAGTATTACATTATGTTAACTGATTTGAGAGCCTATGCATTCTTCTAGCTAGAATTTGTTATCTGTTTAACCAATGTGAAAAGTGAATCAAAGAAAGATCAAGAATATGCCTGTTTCAATAAGCTGGTATGTTGAAGAAGCAAGATATAAACTCAGTCTCGCTTCACATGTTCTGGTCAGTCACTCTCATCTGTTGACTGTCCTTTCTGAGGCTCTTCTGTGGATTGTGATAGTTTTATCATTTGATTAGGGGAACGGAAAACCAATCATTACTTCTATTGTTTTCAACAATATTCTAATTTTTGTCTGGGCACCTACTCCCTTATCATGAATTTTATGGATTCACGGACTTAGGCTTTTCAGGACTGTGCTCTGTCTTACTCTTCTTAACTGTAGACCTATGGTGTGTATCTGAGCTTCTTAAAATTTACCACTTGCAATCCCTTCCACCTGAGAAATTTTTACTCAGTATTTAGCATGTCGTTATATAAAACAGTTTATAAATCAAACTCTTACTGATGATTTCAGGTCCACAGGATAATCCATTTCCCCAAATTCTAGAAATTCAGACTTTCCCAGCTTTCCTCAAGAATTTACGAAGCTGTCTTTCCTCTTCCAGAGGAGCCATTCCTTTATCGCTGGCAGGAAGGACCAGTGTCTACCTGTGCAGTCTATAAGCCCACTAAAGCACATTCTGCCTTCAGGGTCCGTCAGCATGGCGAGAACCTGTTACACACCTCCGAGTTCATGCTGGGATCCTGAGTGGGCTCCCCTCATCCTTTAACTCAACAGCTTCTCAGCCAACAGCTACTTACTCTTAAAATGCTGTTAGCTTGGCTATGGTCCCTCTCCTTTGCTCCATCTTTTGTCCACAACTTCTTTGATGTCCTTGTAAGGATTTTGAGGGAGAATTGGGAGTTTGGAGCCAAGATGTGCCACAAAGAGACCATACCCTGGAATGGATCTAATTCAAGATGTTTATGGCGTGGGGGAGGCTGGGAGCGAGAGGTCGCATTGGAATGGGACATGAGAGAGAGGGAGAGGGAGGGGGAGAGGGAGGCGGAGGGGGAGGGGGAGGGGGAGAAGGGGAGGGGGAGGTGGAGAGGGAGAAGGAGGGAGAGGGAGGCGGAGGCAGAGGGGAAGGGGAGGGGGAGGGGAGGGGGAAGGGGGAGGGGGAGGGAGAGGGAGGCGGAGGCAGAGGGGAAGGGGAGGGGGAGGGGAGGGGGAAGGGGGAGGGGGAGGGAGAGGGAGGCGGAGGCAGAGGGGAAGGGGGAGGGGGAGGGGAGGGGGAAGGGGGAGGGGGAGGGGAGGGGGAAGGGGGAAGGGAAGAGGGAGAGGAAGGAATGGCAGAGCTAGAGGGAGAGGCAGAGGGAGAGAGCGCGCGCAAAATAAAGAGAAATTAGGAGCAGTCTAGAATGGTGGGGATCTTTTAAAGAATTAAAAACTAATGATGATATAGCTTAGCTGCTGTCACTGAGTCACTGAAGGCAGGCTGTGGAAGAACCTGACTTCTAACACACCACATCACCCATTCCCCCCCACCCCCCCATCACCGGCTCTTCTCTGCCGGCCATGTTTAGCATACTTCTTTTTTCTTTGCTCTGAACTCTTCCAGATGCCACTGGCTGTTCTCTCCTTCATATCTACAATAGGTAAAAAACCTTCCCCTTCTGTGATCACGTCATCAGTTCATGCAATAATAAATCATAAAGAATATTTCAAGAATCCTTAATATAGGGCTGGTGAGATGGTTCGGCAGTTAAGAGCACTGACTGCTCTTCCACAGGTCCTGAGTTCAATTCCCAGCAACCACGTGTTGGCTCACAACCATCTGTAATGTGATCCAAAGCTGCTTCTGGTGTGTCTGAAGACAGCTACCGTGTACTCATATATATATATTAAATAAATAATTCTTTAAAAAAAGAATCTTTAATATAAATATTCCATTTATTTAAAAATAGAAGTATATTTACATACTAATATGTGCTTTCATTGTTTCTGAGATAAGAAATTTAACTAAGACTGACTGTTTTAATACTCTAGGATGCATAGTATTGTGTTTTTCAGAGTACATCAATATGTTGGTTTTATAATCATCTGTGCTAAGAAAGCTATCTCTCTGTAAGGCAGAGTTCAAGAAAACAGTATTGGACATGGAAAAGACACGATTTTTAATTTCGCTCAGGAATAGAAACGTTCTAAATAGGGGATTTCATGGTCAAAATAGGTGGGGTTACAGAAACACAACATAAGCATAACAAGATGGTCACAACAAAGTGGTCAGAACAACAGGTTGTCATAACAACCTTTGGAAACAAAGACATAGTTGCTGTTTCCTGGAGCAGGCAGTACAGAACCATTTGCAGGTAAGATTGCAGGTGGGCCATAGCCCAATCTTTGAGAAATAGATATAATCATAAACAGATATGAACCTGGTTTTTTCTTTACTGTAAGATGCTTTTAAGCATAAGATGAAGACAGGCTGGTTTATCAAATTGTCACATACCCTACGTTTTATAGAAGATGCTGAGATGTCCCTGCTATGCATTCTCAGATCAGCCTCATAAGAGGCAATCAACTCAATGTCAACAAGCCTTCCCACATGAGTTCTTACTCCTCAGACCCCAACAGTCTCTAAAGCAGAGTCTTTTGGAGCTGCATCATCTGAGGTGTGATCACGCTCCCTATGTTGAAAACTGTAATGTTCACACCATTTTTATTACTTTATAAAGGTTTGGATTATATAATGATGGCATTGTGATTAGTAATGTAAGACCTCAGATGTTTCATACTTCTCTTTTCTTTTGAGCATTTCATGTAATATATTTTAATCATATTCATCTACTTTTCTCAACTATCCCCACCTCCCTAAAGTGTTCTCCATTTTTTTAATTATTAAAACTTTTCAAATCCAGTTTATGTTGCCCATGTGTGGTTTTGAGTGTGAGTCTAGCCATGGAGTGTAGTCGATCTACGAGAAGTAACACAATTAAAATATATATAGATATATAGATATATAGATAGATATAGATATATATAGATATGTGTACTATATAGTCATATATATGTGCATATGTATATATAATAAATATATAGTTATATATAATACATAGTTATATATAGTTATATATAATAAATATATAATATAAATATATAAAAATAATAAACAATTTATAAGTATATATACAGAATATATATACATATGTATTCTTCCTCTACTTATTGCTCTCAAATGACAATTTCTCCTCAACTAAAAATGGAATTTCCTCTCACCTCAATATCCCCTCCATGCCAAAACATTTTTGATTTGAGTTTCAGCAGATCTGCTGCATACTGTGAGTTCATTTGTGCAGGTGCTCTTCTATGTCTGGTAAACAATATTTTCTTAAAGACATCCTCAGGTTCTCACGACTTTTCTACTTCTTCTTTCTCAACAATCCCTGAGCCTGTGGATGAAGGAAATAATATAGATGTCCAATTTAGGATGAGCGCCGTGTAGTCTCTTATTCTCTGCATATTTCCCGGTTGTGGATCTCTGTGTTAATTGTCTGTGTATATTGTAAGAAGAAGCTACTCCAATGGGATTTGAGTGCTGCACTCATCCGCAGGTCCAGTGATAAGTCATCAGGAGTCAGCTCCATACTCTGTCCACTTAACGGAATGATAGTAGGTGACTCTCCCATAGAGACCTTGGGTTGTTAAATGCAATGCACATATGCTATTAGCTGTGGCTTATCATGAAAAAGTGTAGTGGAATAATATGGCCTGATTACGTAATAAAATTCTTATTAATGACGCCATGTACTGCATTTATGAAGCAGCTGCTATGAAGGAAATGACCTGCTAAGTGCTTTTTAATAGGCATTTTTGAACTGCAACTTTGTCCAGTCAAATTATGGTATAGGTTCTATGAGTTTCCCTAATTTTTTCAGATTAAGAAGCTGAATAAAAATAGTGAAAGAGATTTCTTCACAGAAAAAATTTAACTCCAATGTCTCCTATTCTCAATCATATTCTCATCATATGAATCCAGTATTCCAATATCAGGAAACTGATATTTATTTGTTTTATAATACAGTAATTTTCTCCTCTGCTTGTTGTTTACTTTGTTTTATTTTTTAAAAATGGTGGATTATGTTTGTCTATAACTTTGAGCTGTAACATTCTAGGCATGAGATACTGACCAAAAGCAATGGTTTAGCTATGCTGACCTCACTTAGAAGCCAGTTCATGTACTGTGTGGTCTTGGGCAACTGGCCTTACCTCTCTGAGTCTCTGTTACACCAACTCTGCAGTGATGAGAACCCCATTTCTTTCAGGAACAAATAAGATTAAAGTTCATAGCAAAACTCCTAGCACACAGTAAGGCGCTGAGTTAATGGAATTCAGTGCTTATACCTAAGTCAGAATCTGCTGTGCTAACTCTCTTATATGTTTTAGCCTGAAAATTCTTAATCCCAGAAATGTATTATCACTCTGAGTCTATTTCCATCCTGTTGATAAATTATAATTTAAGTTGCCATTAATGTAAATGAAAATATAATGTTGTTAACAGAAGTAAGTCAACAATGGCAAACTATTTCCAACAGGAAAAAAATTAGGGAATATAAATAAACAAAATTTCCACTTGAATACTTTACTTATTTGCACCTTTAATACAAATTTTCCTCTGTTACCAGTCAGTCATATTTACCTGCAATGTTAGTATGTGAGCATTAAATAATGTAAAATATTTTAGAAGTTTTTGAGCATAGCAGATGGTTTCAGTGTTAAACCGGAGTAGGAAGTTTCCTTAAGGCATAACCTTTAGATGCAGTGAACGTACTCCAGAAGACTCGATAGCAAGCAATGTTGGAAGTGTGGCTGCTCATTCCTAAACATAAATGCTGAAACAACAGTGTGGGATGCATACAGGAACGGGTTCTCGACTTGGGATTTATGGCTCTCCTTGGTAGCATTAACTATCAGCTGGGCCCCACTTAAAATCTTCTGGTTAAAAAAAAAAAAAAAAAAAAAAGGTACAAACTGAATAATCATTTTCTCAGGTTGATATCCAGGCATGGCTCTAAGGGATTGTCTTAATTGGTGATTGGTAGTTGGGACCAACTGCTAGCCATGCCCTGAGTAGCTTGTTCTAGGCAGTCTAAGAAGGATGATTAAGCATGAAGCAGTGAGAGAACCAGAGAGCACTGCTCATCCATGCTTCCTGCCTCTATTTTCCTGCTTCTATTTTATGACCGGATTCCCCTCAGTAGTGGATTGAGACCTACTAAAGTGAAGGTCCTTCCTTTAAATGGCTTTTGGAAATGTGTTACCACAGCAATGGGCAGAAAGTCAGAGTAGTGGTATATTTGTATTCATCATATTTCCCTTCCTCGAAACACTCCCATATATCACTTCCTGCTCAAATATATAGGCTCTTTTTTCCTTGTTATTGTAAATGCACACACACATTCATATACATACATACACACACATTCATATACATACATACACACACATTCATACACACACATACACGCATACACATATACACATGCACACACATGCATACATACACATGTTCACACACATACACACAGTCACACACTCACACATGCATACGTATACACAAATACACATGCTCGCACACACAGTCACATACACATGTTCACACACATACACAGTCACACACATACACACTCATAGACACACATCCATATACACATGCTCGCACACACAGTCACATACACATGTTCACACACATCCACACACACAGTCACACACATACACACTCATAGACACACATCCATATACACACTCATACACATACACACACAGACACATGTACACACACGTACACACACTCATAAACACATATACACACTCATATGCATACATATATTTGTTTGTGTGTGTATATATATGTTCCTATGTTCTCATATATATATATATATCTTGCACTATCTGTATAATGTTACTTGTATTTACATACTTACAGGGCTGTTAAATTCATAATAGATAACCACTTGATGGGCTCCTCACTGGAAAACACAATTTCTCCTCCTCTTAGCCTTCATTAGTTACCCAGTCCTCTGTCTAGAGCTGAGGCCTCATGAGCTCTCCCCATCCCCATTTGCATGTCTATTGCTAAAGCATACATTTATGAGACTCCCATCCCAGACCCAGATTCTGACCTCTGATGCACGGTCCAGCATCTATAATTTAAGTTGCAATTGTGTTTTCTATGCGTAGGCTGGAGTCCAAGCCTCTGAATTAAAGCTTTGAAATACAGTGATGTAACCACTGATCTTTCATTCCTATGTAACCTGATATAGTGAAGACTGACAGAATTGTCTCTCACTTTGAGAAGCTGCTATAATAATTAATAAATATGAAAGTGCCCTGATCAGACCAGTTAATACACATCTCTGTGATATACATATAGCTATAAAAGAGGCACTTCTAAAGCAATGCTACCTTCTTCTCTTCATTAACAACGGTGAAGGTGCCTGTCCGTCTTTGACCCTAGAGAAATCAGTAGGTAAAAATGGCGGAAGAACACTTTAAACAATATTTTTTTTTTCTCTATCTGTCACCTCCTTCATCTCGGCTATGCTTTAGTAAAGAATAGGCAGATCAGAAATCATCACAGTTATCAGGCGCTTTTCAGTAATTACCTCCTACGACAGGCCATGCAGCGATCCTGCAGCATTACAATTTCATGATTTTTCTCTAGCTCGTTCAACTCCCAAGACCGCACAGGCCGGGGAAGGATATCATGAACCCGATCCTATTGATGCCTTGTAAACTCAGAGGAAGACTTAACTGTGAGAGTGAGACTCACTGAGTAATGCTGCCGGAGAAGCTAGACTATAGGTGGTGCTATCATAAATCACTTGACTTGTGAGAAATCGTTAGTGGGCTCTCTTCAGGAGGCGGCAGCAAGCTAATTCCTCTTAGATTGAAAACATGAATGAACTTGCATGAATGGATATACATTCACCTCACAGAGGATGCGCAGAAATGGATGTATTCTATTATTTATAGAATCCATTTCATATTTATATCTAAAACACGGAGATTGAAATATATCACAAGTAAAAGCTGCAGCTAGGCATGATGGTGCAAGCCTATAATTATAGCACCTGGGAGAGAAAGGCAGGAGGACCCTGAGTGGAGGCCCAATCCACAAGGTCAAGGGGATCCTTCTGAGAAAAATAAAAATAAAAGAATAAAGAGCATACTCCAGAGAACCATTGCAATATAAAGTTATGCCTGATGAGATACTAACTACAATATAACATGAAAATGTTGAAAATTATTTGAAAATAAAACAATAATTAAATATATGATTTAATGATAATTTAGCTCATTAAAAGAAAATTACTCCTCTGTTGCTCCACGAAATTGATAGTTTTTTTTTTTTTCTTATTTACCTTAGGTTATATAAAACAACCATGGCCCTATAGATTTGTTCCTTGCCTGCTTCACTGAGGTAAAATTCTCACCTGCCATGCTCATCTTTAGAAGGGAATCCTCAGCTCTGAGGAGCCAGTGCTGGGTAGTCTTCTTGAATCCTTTGTGAATCCAGGGTGACTGAAAAGTTGTCCTGCTCTAGTACCTTCAGAAAAGTGGTTGGCGTCTTTGGGACAGCTGTTTTGCAGTTCTTGGGTCCACAAAATTTTCTGCTCACATAGAGTTTCCTCAACAGCTTCCCAGTGGAAAACCTCTCAAACACCGCCATCCGGAGACCTGGCTGCTGGCTTAGTACGTGCTCAGAGCATCACTGTTAACATTATATAACTTTTCTTCTGGGTTTGGAAACTAGCCACTGGAACCTGGAACTCATGATCTCGAAATCTCTCTGTTGCTCTGTTTCTCTCTCTCTCTCTTTCTTCTCCTCCTCATCTTTTGCATAACACATAATTATAACTTTCCAATAAATTAATATAGAGTTTGAATAATAAAAAGCTAATCATTTAAAATGACACTTATATAGAAACAAAAATTATATCCATTTGTTAGATAGGTACACCAAGTTCAGGCTCTAAAATAAGTGCTGTTTGGTCTCCTCCCCTCCCCCCAAGACTTGCTCATTTACCTCTTCAATCAATCAATTTTAGTGCAAAAAATATAAGAATTTCTTAACACAAAATCTGTCATCTCTAAAACTTATGGTAATCCTCAGATATCCAAAAAGGAATGTGAAAGAAGAAATATATCTATATGTGTGTGTATGTGTAATATATGTATATGTGTATACATACACACATATATATACATATACATATGCACCACATGCACATATGCATATATAACAAAGACCTGAGTAAACATCTTTGACTTTGCTGCCCAAGGAACAGACGCTCCACTTGCCTGAAGTAAAAGATGCAAACCTCTTAGACTGATAATAACTACCACTTTCGAATCCTCATATAAACTTTGGTATAATTTTGCTTAATGATATCATTTTATCTTGGTATCTGCTTTCATACCTTTGGATATTCTAAAATGGCTTCTCTGTATCCTCAAGTCTTATACATCTCTTGTTGAAGAGAACGTTTACAAAAGCCGCAACCCTCCACAGTGACGCTTTTTTTTTTTTTACAGATTATAAACTCTACATTATAGGACCACAAGCCAGTTTGTGTTTACATATCCTATCCCACCTTCATAAAGAAAGATCTCACCAGAAAATTTTTAAAATCAGTCATAGAAAGTAAGCAGATGGAGGGCATATGTATCTATTTGAAACAATTCTTTCACCAATGAACCACTACTGAGTGATACAGATTGTTTCACTAAGTCAACAGTTACTAATTATCTCTCTTTAAAAATTCAATGTTGTATTTGTTGAGTAAGCTACATAGAGACTATAATCTCTTAATAATAGGTTCTCTTCAACACACTGAAGAAATAAGGCTTTAAGGGCTTCATCTTGGCAATGCCCATTTTCAGACTCTTCTATGAGTTAAGATGGAGGTTTGAGGTGCTGTGTTTCTGACGATCAAACATAGCAATCAAAACAATTTCTATATGCGTAACATATTCTAGTGTTCTACTGATCCAAGTGCCAGTAAAACACATTATAACACAAATTTTCTTGCCAGAATATGTTTTATCATCAAAAATGTGAGGGCTTTCTATTAAACAATTTATATTCTCCATTTAAATTTTACTTTCCATTTATTAGAAAAATGAAAGCTGTATTTTTTAGCTCGTATGTCTGTAAAACTACAGATGATGACAAAAACTAACTTCAGCATTTTGGGTTTGTCGATTATTCTCAACTAAATTTTCATAATTATTAGTATTAGCAATGTTTATTGCTTAAGGAAACAACATTCCATTTATACTATTTCTCCAAGATGACAGAGATAGAATGGAGTGAAATGGTGCTTACATTTTAAAAGAGGGATGATCAATAGACATTTATAACAAATACGACAAGTTTGTCTCTAAAAACAATGGCAGCGTTTGCAAAAAAAAAATCAAATAAGAGTAACTTATAATTTAGTGTTATTTTACTTTATCTTCATTAATCATCTTTTATGTGTATATTTATAATACATACCACTAATCTGAAGTAGAGCTAGGTGTCATAACCATGATATTTATTTTAGGGAACATGTGCTCAGCTTCTGTGAAACCCTGTCTTTTGATAAGCTAAAGTATTGAAGAAAGGGTTGATCCACACTCTGCTTTCAGAATGTTGGTGATTTAAGCAATCAATGTTATTGACTATAATTTAATCAATAATGTTACTTTGATGTATCTTTAAGTACAAGAACATTCTATGAAGTATATTTGTTGATTTCACTAATAATAAATGGACTGATACTTAAAGAAAGAATAATTGGTTTGTTTGTTAAATCAATAAAGCCCAGGAATAAATCACAAAATTTCTTGAGCTAGCAAGAAATTATGTTTGAATATGAAGCAAATCATTGTTGACATACATTTTTAACTATAACATATGAAAGGAAACCATCATATAATTCTTATATAAATATATAGTCCAAGGAAATGAAATAAATATTTATAAATATTTAGAGTGCTGCTACATCACCCAATGTTCATTACTTTGACTTATAGTGGTTTAGATCCCTGTTTATTGAGATTTTTAAGAACATTTTCCATCACTCTTCATTCCTACATCATATAAGGGTATTACATATAAGCAAGCTCTCATGTATATAACACTTCATATAGGTAATCATGGTATTACTGTGTTTAAGTAATGCTCACCTCTAACATCAACAATTTAAACACCCTCCTACATCTCAATTTTATCATTGTTTTCTTGATTTTGCCTGTATATACAGAGATATCCTAAGATAGAAATAAAGTCACAAAATTTTACTCAAAAGCTTCTGTTGGGCTCATAGCTTAAAGGAGGTTACATTGGGCTTAGTTTTACCAACATGAGCAAAATGTTTCCAATAGAAGAACAATACCTTGTGGTGAGTTCTGTATTTGCTCTACCTTTTTCTCATCTAAGATCAACTATAACCTGATAATATAGATCTGGGATAGAACACTTGCCTGTTATACACAAGTTCCACCTCAGTCGTTGGGTATCCTACCCATGAGATATGAAAGCTAATCATAAAGTAGTATCCATTACCTTGTGGCAGCCTCTCTGGGAAGGGAAGACAAAAACCGGAGTTTGGAGCACCCAGCCAAGAATGAGTCAAGATCTCCAGCTGATACAGAATGGCTAATGTTTTATGTTTTGTCTCTCTTCCTTGATGCCTCAGCATGGCATGCCTGTGGGAGAATTTTATATTTGTTTAAGATATTAAATTCATTTCCCAAATTAAAAGTTCTGAAAAGCAAATTGTAAGCCAAGACGACTCTACCGTTGAAATATTTGTCATTGAGGTGTTCCCTTCCATGCTATAGCATTGCCACGGAAAAACAATGACTTAAATTTGCAGAACTGTTTGGGCGAAGTGTGGCATGTGAGTATAAGTGTCATTCTGTGGGAGGAAACAAACGCTATCAGGCCATGCCTCGTGAGCTTGGTACTTCCCATAGGGATTTTCATAAGCATTCCATTAGTTGAGCACAGAGTTCTAAGGCGACTTTGAAAGCCTGGTGTTTTTGTTGTCAAAAATGACTGCCACTCAGAGCCCATCCACAACAACATGAAACAGACTCATAACCATTTTTGCCTACCTGGAATCATCTCACAGTCTATGTGAGCTATAATTACATTTTCATCACGAAAACCACTCAAATTTGAATGTGTAATTTCTAAGTCAGCTGTAGATATCACTATTGATACAAAAAAACATTCAGATGCTAGAGAGAAATGTAAAAGACTAGTATTGCAGTAACTAACTATGAGGACTAACAAAGTGTGAGCCATGTATGTAGGGACATAAAGGAGGGCATGACAGACAGAAAATGAGAGGAAACCGACACACAACAGAAATAAAACCTGAGCAAATGAAGCAAAGGTAAATGACAAAACACATTAGTACAGCATCGCAAAGAGAAAACCACGATTTAAGAGGTAATTTGTAAATATGTTTAGATGAGTGCATGATGAATTTACAGTTGGAGATATATACATATATACCTATATACCTATATGCCTATATGCCTATATACCTATATACCTATATACCTATATACCTATATACCTATATACCTATATACCTATATACCTATATACCTATATGCCTATATACCTATATACCTATATACCTATATATCTATATACCTATATGCCTATATACCTATATACCTATATACCTATATACCTATATACCTATATACCTATATACCTATATACCTATATGCCTATATGCCTATATGCCTATATGCCTATATGCCTATATGCATATCTGCATATATACATATATGCAGATATGCATATATGCATATCTGCATATATACATATATACATATATATATTTATATATACATATATATATGAATGATGGTCATAAGTGACCAAGCAGTTACTTGGGGATCTGAGAAAACAAGAAATACTGCAGGAAGGCAGATCTACCTAGAAGACATAAACCTTGGGTGACTTAGAACTTAAACATTAAAAACAACACACCAGAGAATGTTGTCAAGAGGGAAATGTGTATGCGCTATGCAGCAATTTTCTCCTCCAAATTAAAGCATTCTACCCTGGTTAGGGAGCTCATCAAGACTCAGGACCTTCTAAAGGGAAGCTGGATAAGACTCAGAAAGTCAACAACTCACAAGTTTTAGAAAACTCCTGAAATTTACTAAATTCTCAAAGCCCTCCCTCCCACAAGGTCTCATTCTCAGGATATACAGGGAGGAAAAGACTCTGAACGTTTGAGCTGCCTGACAGTCAGGCAGAGAACTCCAGGAATTCAGGTTTCACGAGTCAACATTCATGATGAATTGTGCTCTTTAGGGATGCAAGCTTGCTTTGAGTTACCCATACTTCTGTAAATAACCCAATAAATTTATTGGTTTACCAAATATAATATGTGGGGTATTTTTTAGATTTATTGTTAGTTCTATATCTCGAGTAAGTAGACATGTGTTCACGTATCTCCAAGAAAAATATTTCACATATATTTCAAATATACTTCACATAATATAGTTGTTGACCAAATAAGTGCTCAAAACTAACTAAAGAAACAACAACAACAACAAAAACAAACAAACAAACAAAGAACACAGAGATGCCTCCAAAACAGCAGATAGATTAAAGAACACATTGCACTCCAGGAAAGTAGCATGGATTGGTTGGGCTCAGGAGCAGTCTGCGATCAGTTGCATGGCCTTTGTTGTCAGTAATAAGACATGCAAATGAGAGTCAACATTTTCTAACTTCCACATTTGCCTCTGATTTGGTAAGGAGATTGCAGTAGAGGAGGAGATAGACCTGTCAGCTCACCACAGTTGACAGCTCCAAGGGAAAGAGAACAAAAGTTGGATATATGCTAAAAAATCATGAGCCATACTGAGGCTGAGATCTGAACAACTGAAACATGTGGAAAGAGTCAAATAATGAGGAAGAAGAGATCAAGGTAAAAGTGATAAAAGATGCCTTCAGATCCAGCCTTTTATACAACGAAAGGGAAAATCCATGCTTCACTAAGCAGAGGGGGAACATATAAACAAATCTAAGAGACTGTGATAGTCATGAGTATTCTGTCTCTCAGCTGCTTGAATTGGAAAAGCCTTTAAATAAGGAATGAAAGAACCTGTTAGCACCTCACTAGTGATGCTCTAAGATATGAAGATAGATGGATTGGTCGCTCTCTGGAAGTCACTGTGGAAGCAAAGATACTGAGTAGAATAACGATTCATGTCACCTTGAGAGAAAGGCTACATACCTGGAGCCAACATGAGAAAATTTAGCTCTTGGTGGTCTGACTCATAGGAACTATTAAGGATGCTTGGTTATTGCCAGCCAAGAATTCAATAAATATCAAAGATGACAAGATGATACAGAAGTCAGACACTGCAGAATTCCTTATGAAAGAGATAGTATTTATTCTATGTGTTATCTGACCAAATGGGACTTTGTTTACAGGGAACTTAAAAGACATGATCAACATGCAGCTAATGCTGATGTAGGCTTTTAATGGCTTTAATAAGCCCTGTGGGTGGGGGGCGATCATCTTTTATGAATTAAGAAAGGCCTTGGAAGATGTGAATGATAGAAATCAAACTATAAACTTGTGCTAAAAGCATCATGGGGGCTGAGGCTGAAAGGAATGAAGGAAGAAAAAGAAGACAAGGGTATCTATCCCAGTCACTCAAAGGGAGTCCTGTCAAGAATTGTGTCAAGCCAGGATGCCCAGGGACAAAACTAACAGTCAAATGCTGGGCTAGTGAACTGCCGGAAGGCTTTAAAGCCTACACAACAGCTTACAGGAGACATAAATGATCAAATAATACATATAGAAAAGATTTAACTTGACTCAGGAATGGGCAATTATCCCCCAGAGTATGTTGTGCGAAGTATACTGGGGCAGAAATAGTTTACCCAGACAAAGGTCCTTTCTTCAGTGACACACAGCTGATGAAGAGGCATGGGCCACAGTGCCAGCCTGCAGCCTCTAAGAACCAAGGATCTGGCTCTGTCAATTAACGCCACCGGCAGGCTGCGGTAACTCTCTTGAGCCTGAACCAGGCTGATAAATGTCAACTACCTCCAATGAGACCATCAAGGTTGGAGGATGCACAGTGGTCCCACTGAAACAGTAGTGCACCAGACAGAAGAGGAAGCATGGTTTTAGGAAAAAGATCTCTATGAGTCAGAGAGGCCAAAATGGGATACAGTCTTTGCTACCCAATATTGTTTATTGATGAATGAATTGATAGACATGCTGAAGTCTTCTGTGCTGCATCAGGACCTCTTACTGTTATCGTTAGTATCCCCTCAGCTGCATGAGACCAGCCAGTACTTGTTTGGTTGGTGGTCGGGCTTCACACTCCCCTGGATACATGCTGCAAAAAATGTCTTTTTATACAATGAACCTTTATCTCACATCTCTGTTCTATCTGTGATTCGTTTAGCTTCCAGGTTCCAGTCTTTATTCACCTCCAGGTTCGTGTGTGATACGTGTGCTTCTCCGATCTAGCCAACTGTGATGGTGTGGATTGCCTCAAAGATTTATAAAAAGCCCGTGAATGAGCTTTAAGGCAGCAGCTGGATTAAATGAAAGCAACCTTAGTGGATAGGAAGGGCCTCCATTTAGTAGCATTAGGTGGTTGGAGAAAGTCTTGCTCTCTCGCTACCAAGGTTGAGTTTCATCTTCAGTATCACAGTTGGCCAGATCTGTGAAGGACAGGTCTTACACACAACTTGGAGGTGAACAAAGACTGAAATATGAAAAATAAGTGAATCACAGGTAGGACCAAGAGGTGAGATGAGCAAGCTCCGAACAGTTGGAGGCTCCCTTTGAAGGCACTCGGAGATGCGTCTACACAGGAAGCAGATTGCAGAGACTTCAAATCTGTGATTTGAAGGACACCACATGTTCCTGAACATTCCAAGTGGTTTGCTTTTTAAAGTTCAGAAAATAGGAGCTAGATTTGGGGAGAAACCAATCAATCATGCATTCATCAGATGTGCCTCTTGGGAGTTAGAACGACATAGTTCTATAGTAAGTCGCCTGTGCATGAATAAGGATCAGAGCTAAATACGCTGCAAGATAAGAAAAAAAAAATAATGTTGGTAAACTTCATATCAAAGATAATTTTTAGTTTATCTTTAACTAGAAAAGTAGCAGAAATACATAGATCAAGAATTCTGTAAAGGAAATAGGTCATGAGAAAGATGGAAAGCTGGGAGAAAAAAGGCTGTATCTTCAGGATCAGCAGACAGAGACTAGTTTATCAGGGTCTGAGATGAAGGGCATAAAGGACATCAAACTTTTCATAAGCTGGGAGAGAAAATCATTTTCTGGTCATCAGGCTAAAAGATCTAGAGAAGACTTGAGAGAGATTTCAGGACAAGTAAGACAATGTAAGATTAGACAATTTGATACAATCTCCAAAAAAGACAAGTGAGCAGTGTTCTAGTCTGCCCCCAGGGAATGGCTTTGGGAGATGTTTCTCGGAGGAGAAGATCATGACTCCTAAAGTTAAAGAAACCAAACTCTGCTCTTCCATACATGTAGTAACTCATTCCTCTCTTGACCCGTTGCTTCAAGTCCCTGCACCCTGAATTTCCTGCAACAAAACATAACCTGAGATAGTGAGCCAGATAAGCCCTTTGTCCTACACGTAGCATTGCTCAAGGTATATTATCACATTATAGAAAAGACACTATAAACTGTCCAAGTGATGTTAAGCATCTATACCCACTAAAGCTGAAAAAAAGTGAGAAGCTATCCAGTTACAAGGGTGAAAGATACTGGAGATGCTGATGTGAGTGTATAGGTAAGGGGAAAACCATTTCAAAGTCTTTGACCTTGACTGGATACAACTTTTGGAGCCTATGTATTACACAGGATGTGGAGGATTCTAACTGTAGTTGAGGACACAGACTTACATGTCCCCAGGCAGAAGTATAAGAAGACACTGTGGAAAGATTGGCTTATACATTCTGGAGGGGTTGGAATCATTCTTGCTGACAGTTTCTGGTTGCAACACTCTGCCAGGAACAAGACCAGCCTGGACCAAAGAAAAACAGGAGAATTAGGTGATTATCCTTTGACTCCCCAAGAACAGCATGGCTAACACTCAATCTGAAAGACTGGAAAGATTCAAATATGCTAAAACAAATCACCCCTGAATGATAATGCCTCAAGTCCCTTGGAAAATAATCTATCCTTACCCAACTGGGTGGGAGTTACCACAACTACAGAACCAACATGGAGTATAAACCAACCAGCACTGTTGAGAATTGCTCTAGCCCACACTTGGGGACCAAAATGTCTCAGACCGCTCTGTCAGTGTTTGAACCCGCACTGCCAAAACCTTGGGGGCTAAGTTGTTAGAGTCCGCACTGCCCCAAGCTGCTCTAGTCTGCGGGTCGGGGTTCAGCAAGTGAGAGTGAGGACGGACTCGAAGAATGGAGACCAGACAGAGTGTGATTCAATCCTGTTTATTCTTCAGTCTCTCTTCTTCTCTCCAAGTCCCTAGTCTTGAGTTCCTAGTTCCTAGTCCCTAGTGCCTCCAAGTTCCAAGTTACTTCTTCCAAGTGATAAGTGCCTAATGTCTAATTCCAAGTTCTTCCTCCAAGTGCCAAGTGCCTAATACCTAATAAGTCTTCTTCCTCAATGCCTAATTCCTACTCCAAGTTGTACTCCCTAATTCCTAGTTCCAAGTTGTACTTCCGAGTGCCTAATAATCTGTTGCTTTCTTCTGTCTACCTCTCACCTTTTATATGTCTCACTTCTAAGCCACGCCTCTAAGTCATGCTTTTAAGTCATGCCCTTAGGCCTTGTCTCTAAATCTGGTCTCTAAGTCACACCCTTAAGTCACACACCTTTAAGTCTCACACACCCAAGGGAAAATCCTGGGTATCTAAAGCAAGATGTTATCAGAGTGTGCTCAGCTGTTGTAGGCTGATGTAATCAAGTCTCTTGCCAGAATATATGGCTCAAGATGGCTGCAAGGATGATAGCCACTTTCTGCTGGCTCCCCACACAGCACTATCCGTCTCCTACCCAGATTCCACAGTAAAGGCAAACCAAAAAACAAGATGTCAAATTTTAGGACATTTTGAAAAGGCTCTACATGCATGGCACTGTCAGAAACCAGAGGACAACATCCATCCTCCCTCTGGAAAGGCAATTTTTAATTCATTTCAGTCACTGACTGTAATTGAATTTAACTACAGAAAATCCTTCTGTTGACCTCCACTTGATCTTCTAATTTTTTTCTCTTCACTATAGTTCCTCAGAAACTAGTATTTCTGACTTGCTGGAGTGAGAGCAAAGCTTTTTTTTTTTTTTTTTTTTTTTTTTTTAAATACCTGAAACATGAACAAGAAAAAAAATTAAAAATGTCAAAGCCATCTGTTTAGGGAGTATCAGATCAGATGCAGGTAAATAATTAAAAGAGTTTAAGTGGACTTTTTTTCCATACAAAAAGAAAATTTCAGAACCACATGGTATAAAAAGTATCACATATGGAAACTAATTAAAACCTTGTCAAAGGAGGGCTTGTCATCTCTTATACATCGGTAAATGAACATAAAAAAAAACAAGATGAGATTCCTACAGAAAGGAGCAAAGTTATTTACTTTGAAATTTGTCATTATTTATGAAAAAAGTCTCCAGAAACCAAGTGGTACATTCTGGAACGGTTCCTATTGTTTTTATGAAAAATACATTCAAATTTATATTAAGCTAGCCCATAGAAGTTCAGAATCACTGAAGAATTTTAACCAAATGTGCAGTCATATGGCGCCTTGTCAAGAGTGGATTCCAAAGATTCCTGTCATGAAGTTATTACATTCACGTAGGAGCAAAGCAACACAAGCAAACAACTGAAGAACAAAGACCCTAGTATCATAATTATCTACATGTAAAAGATACAATGTTTCTGAATTAAAAATTTTAAAGCCTGAGTTACCTGCATAGCTCATTCAATGCTTGATAAGTGGGTATTTTATAGTGAAATAGGATTTGTCACTTGCTGCCACCATATCCTTCTGCCTTTGTGACTATTTTAGTGCACTGCACATTCTTCTTTCATGTTCTGATGAGGGTATATAGTTTAATATATTTCATTGAACTTATTTTTAGCAATATGTAAGTTCCCCATTGCCTATCTGCTTTGTATCATACAGACCATGCACCTGTGCTCTCTCACACTCTTTGGTTTTATTAAATTTAGATTTAGACAAGTCTATGTTTTTTATTAATTAATTATTTTTTATTTACATCCCAAGTGATGCCCCCTCCTATACTCCCATTGCAGAATCCCTCCTCCATCCCCCTCCTCTTTACCTCTAACAGCTTACCCCTCCCCATGGGATTCCAACCCCCACCTTGGGGCATCAAGTCTCTACAGGATTAGGGCATCCTCTCCCACTGAGGCCAGACAAGGAAGTCCTTTGCTACATATATGCTGGGGGCTTCAGACCATACCATGTATGTTCTTTGGTTGGTGGCTTAGTCTCTGTGAACTCCCAGGAGTCCAGGTTAGTTGACACTCTTGGTCTTCTTATGGGGTTACCATCCCCTTCAGTTCCTTCAGTCCTTCTAACTCTTCCATAGGGGTCCCTGACTTTCATCCAATGCTTGGCTGTAAGGATCTGCATCTGTCTCAGTCAGCTGCTGGAGGAGCCTCTCAGAGGACAGCCATGCTATATTCTCACCTATGTACTTGGGCATTGCTCTCTGGAGTTCAGCTGAAAGAGTCCATCACTGGATCCTCCTAGGTGCATTGCATGCAGGACCACTTTGGATACTCTCATTGGAATTTGATTCATGATGCTGGTGGTGCTGAGGGAACATGCGACTTCCCAGAAGCAGTAGATGTAGAATGGAAGAGTGGCATGTCCTTCTCAAATGCCTCTTTAGATAAAACGGCACACTCCTCTCTCATTTCAACAGAAACAATCTGATATAAAAGGAATTATCACTCATGGAAATTTACCTTACAGTTGGTAATGTTGACCAATACAGAAGACTCTGAGACAACCTATGCAAAACCTGGAGCTTGGCTTCCTTTGCAAAATGGCATTTTGGCCCAAAAATGGACATAATTTTTACAAAACAAATATTTATAAAGAAAATGAGAGAGAAAAGGTATGTATAGTTAATGAAATTATCTAAGAAGGGAATTCAGACCCCGAGTTGGCCCACTGGACTTCAAAAAGTCACCAAATAAAAATCACAGTGTCATTTTCTTCTTTATAAAAATTATATTTTATAAATGTTGTACAAAGACAAAGGCAATTCTTACTTTGTTAACTCATAATGTCCTAAATAGGACATCATTGCACGCACGGATGTTCCTAGGGATCAAACTGGGACTATCACAATAAAAACTAATTTTCACATTCTTACTTAGTAAGATGGCTCATTTGGGAATTAGTCTAAGAAAACTTTGTTTTCATCTTTTCTCTAAATATAAATCTACAAAGATCAATGAAACCTTTTAAATCTCCCTTAATCTAATTACAGCATTTATTTAGCATTAACAGAGGAGTTTTTCCCCCTTTTAATTTACAAGCTCAAAATATATGAAGCTATGTTCTTCTTTCTTTCGGTCTACATTCACAGGGATCTTCCCTCGGAGGACACAGAAAGAAAGCTGTCACAGAGCAGAACAACTAGATGCCACTGTGTGATTTTCCTCATACCCTAAGGAAGGATCCACCACACATATGAGCTCAGCATAGCTGCCGTGATTCAGAGGCAGCCTTTTTGTCTAGGTGCCCCTGTGATTCTAAACTCCAGGGCACAAAGTCCGAGGCTTGCCTTGATTTAGATCTTCTAAAACCTTAGCTTATTTTCCACCCATTCATGAAATATATGTTGTTGTAATGGATTCAGCTTCGTGCTCTCTAGGAGAGCTGAGAGTTTTGCAAGGAGCAATAAGTTTTCCTTCTTAGGTGGGAGCACACTGCACTAAAGAAACACCCCCACTCCCTTAAAGAGAGAGCTTAATCAAAGACTCCAGGGAGGCAACTCAAGCTATTGAATTGTAAGGAGGATTGCTAGTACATTCTGAATGTAATAGAGACAGTAAAATACAACCATCTCTTTACCTCGTATGCAGATTAAGTATCTGTCACTAACAGAGAGCCAAACTTTCTTAACAAGTACCACCACCCTTGGGTAGACTAATAAGAGGCAGAGGGGTTCAGTGTTGAACAGACAAAGGCACCAAGTAAAGACTGCCTTAGTAAAGCCAGCTAACCAAGGAGGCAGGAAAACCATCTAAGCAAAACCTCAGTAGCCAGGACAGTAGCAATTATTACCAATGTGAGGCACAAGACAAGAAGATGCTGAGGGGTTTCAAGATGAAGGTCATTCACCTAAACCCAGTGATAACATGTGTGCCCCTATTTTGTACAGAGAATGAACTACTCATGCCTGGCACATAGTGTTGAGCGTCTTTGCTTCCTCTGCTGGGTTCTTGATTAAGACTCTGATAGTCCAGTGTTCAACCAGTTTGCTCAATACATGAATGTGTAGCCTGACTTTCAAGCTATCACTTTGAAATTTTACTTGTTGTAAGTCTCATCTTTCAATAATTTTGTTGTTTAATGATCTACTTTCTTTTTTTCATATGAATGTTTTTTTTCCAATCTGATTAGTGAATCAATAATCTCACAGCATTATCATATGTGTACCACTTGACAAACTTCACAGTTCTAGAATGTGTCCATATGACACTGTTTAAAAGAGAGGAGGTTTTTTTCAGTTACAATGAAATAGGTGGTAAACATATTGTAATCACATTTAGTTATTTCACTGATGATCTACTTTCTAAGTAATGGACTTTCCACAAAGGAAGTAAAAAGCCATTCTACTGCCATTCTACTTCTGGATGAAAAGATCCTTTACTTTAATCTGTCTCTGTCTCTGTCTCTCTCTCTGTCTCTCTCTCTGTCTCTCTCTCTCTCTCTCTCTCTCTCTCTCTCTCTCTCTCTCTCTCTCTCTCTCTCACACACACACACACACACACACATCATTACACACACACCTGTAAACTTCTTCACCACTGCCCTGCCCTATCTCTAACTTGGGCATGGCAATCTTGCTCTTACCCTGCTTTTCCTGAATTCTGAAACTGAACATGTTAGCTTAAATAAATGAGTGTGTCATGTCTCTATCTTGTGCTAGGCACCAAATGAAATCCCTTTTTCAATTTCTACATTATGCTGATAAAGAGAAGAACAACACACAGCGGTACTATTTTTAAATGGGATTCGATGTCTCATGAGTATTTTCCGGGCCCGAGCACAGCTGACATTGGCAAGGACTACAGAGTGAAGAGCAGAGACGAAGGTCTATAATCACAATGTGGTTTTATCAGAGAAGACATTCTGCTTGCCTTGCTTCCTTTATCTGACATCTAATCAAACTGGAATCAGATTATACCAGGAAAATTATATTTGTAACACTGGACTCCATCCATTGCTGCATCCTAAAAAGTGGTCAAGGGCCTTAGTCAACTGCATCTGCTCCTTCACAGGGCAAATTAGCCCAGTATAACATATCTTCTAGGAAATTAATGCCATAAATAATAACTTGCTCATATGAGTTTTGTCCAAGTAATGATGAAGAACTACAATTTTCCATTGCCTTGAAGATTATATAAAGGTCAAGAAAGCAAAACAGCTTCCCTTTGTCAAGACTTCTACTACACGGAAGGCCTCAGAAATAAATTTTCCCTATCCTGCGCAGGTGTCATTTGCTGTCTCATTTCTCCAAAGGGATGCCAGCTCTTACTACTCCTGTTGTCAATGGTGACAGAGCCAATATTTTATATTTAAGTAGTTGTGAATTTGCAAAATCTCCCTTATGTCCCAACTGCATCACAAAAATATTTGCAAAATAGGCTACATTTTTATGAAAAAAAAAATAGTAAATCTTATTGAATGCTTATTTTTGTTCGCTTATTTTTATGCCTATATGTTAAATTATATTATTATTATTATTAAATTATATTATTATTAAATTATATTAAAACAATATTTAAATTATTTAAACTATTCTAACCCTTTTTTCTGCTTTGTTTTCCTTGCACATTATCAATTAGATATAAAATTTGTTGGCTTTTCCTTGTTGTTTTCATCAATCGTGAATTCTTATCATGGCATCTTCAAGAGACTAGTGGTGGTTTTTAATCTATTGCTATTTCATTACTGACTAAAACAGGCTCTTGGATATATTAGAAATTTAAAGGCCTACAATGACCCCATATATAAAAATAGATTAGAGTACCGGATACATTCTAGACTCTAACTTCTAAATAAATTTGATCTAATGAAAGAAGTAAATAAAAGCACATAGTAGGACAGAGTTATTACTCAGGTCAGAGAGTGTTCCTGGCAGGTATGGGGTCTGGTTTGCTCTCTAGCCCTAGGGAGGGTAAAGGCTTAGTGACAAGACTGAGAACTGACGCAGTGATTGATAACGAAATATGTATCAAGGACAGAATTTGGACAGATAGATGGGAAGGTGCGTGTTAAGTAAGGACAAGGTGAGGCAAAGTGTGTGGGGAGATCTACTGGTAAGACAAGAAGATCCAAGGACAGAGAGTGGCTCAAGAGATCTTCAATATGAGGACAGAGACAAAATGAATTCAAAAATAAATGGAAATTTTATAGTAGTTCACACAAATGAAATGTTTCAGAAAAGAATTTAAAGACTTGCTTAATAGTGTAATCTTTTTTTCCAAAAGTACAATGAGTTTATCAGTGTCTAGATCAGAGGTTATTAACCTGTGGGTCATGACCCCTTAGTAGTCACATCGCAGATATCCTGTATATCTTATAATTACACTACGACTCATACAAGTAGCAAAATTATAGTTATGAAGTAGTAACAAAATAATATACGGTTGGGAGTCCCAACAACATGAAGAACTGTATTAAGGGGTTTCACCATTACGAAGGTTAAGAACCACTAGTCTAGACCTTTTTAAAAAAGGCACTCTATCCCACTGCAGCATAAGGCAGGAATTTAATAAAGTTCACAGCCCAAGAAGTAGACAGTCTTTAGTCCAGCCTTGACAGTCAACCTGTCCTTTTGGGGCTCATGAAGACAAACAGGAGCTGGGTTGGTGCAGGGACAGATCTAGACTTTCCAAGTGCAAAAAGTGGTTAGAATTTGAGCTATTGCTGGGAAAATGTCATCAAGGAATCAAAATCAATAAGTTAATGTAGATGTAAGCTACATGGAAAAACCAGTTAATTCTAGAGACACACATACTTGGTTAAAACAGGACCTTTTAGCCTATATAAGTTCAATGATGTAGCATTTGCGTGGCATGTACAAGACCCTGGGTTTGATTCTTTTTTCACTGAGCAAAACATGGCTAGAAGAAAAGAAAAGAGAAAATATCAATCTTTAAGTTAATAACAACGTTTCTAGATGTGCAGATATGGAAAGTGGTGACAGCCATATGACACCCATCCAGATTTCCATAGCAAGCTGCACCAATAGCACACACAGTAACCACTACCTCTAGTTCTGATCATTCTGATCATCGTTTTTTCTTGCTTACTCTTGAGGGAAGAAGGAGACACATGTGAGATGGTGTCACTATGGAGGTCAGAGGACAACTCGCTTAAATTGGTTCTCTCCTTCCACCATGTGAATCTGAGAAGTCAAACTAAGATCGGTAGCAGCAAACAAATTTACAGGCTGAGCCATCTCACTGGCTTTTTATTCTCTTGAATATTCTGGCCAGTATGTAGCAACACTGTAGCATAATACTAGAAGTCAATGGTTTGAATTAAAATTCAAATTACATGCCTGCTGCTTCTTTTAACTTCCATGGTATTGTCCAAATACTCTTTGCTTTGATATTATCGCTCATAAAATTGTGAATACAACATATTTGCTTAAGGAATGGTTATACAACTGCATGGATATGTTAGATATACAATAAGGCTTTAGGACTCTAAGTATCTCTGTCACTGTGGTATTTCAGTATGTAGTTCTAGACGATTCTGAGAACGTCTCTTAAATGTTCCCGGTTTGATCTATGTGATTCTGATATTTCAAAACTGACAGTCAACAGCTGAAAACAATTCAAAATAGAAATAACAAAACCTCAAAGTAATATGGAAGAAAGTATACAAGTAACCATTCCCCTACTAACTGACACAGTATCAACCCTCTACTGGGAAAGTTTAGTATGGTGATATGGTTAAAAATAAATAAAATTATATAAGGTCTCTGAATTAAATGTTCTACCATTTCAAATTACAAAATAATTCAACTCAGATATTTGGCAAACATATGTTAACCTTTTGACTATTCTCACAGAATATCAACTAAGAGGCAAACTCAAACTGGTCTCGAAGGGGTAGCACACTATAAATTTTTAATTAAAAAAGAAGCCCAGACTGTTAGAAAAATTAAACTAAAATATTGATTAATTTTTTTAATTAATTAAACTAAAATATTTGATTAATTTTTTTTTGTGTGTGTGAGTGCTTACAGGTAGATGTGCCACAGCAGTGCGGAGATTAGAGACCAATTTGAAGAAATAGTTCGTCTTCTTATACTGAACTTCCAGAGGTGGGACTCAGGCCATCAGGCTCAGAAGCTGCTTTCCTCATTTGCAATACCATTGAGCTGGCCCGACTCCCAGAAATTTGAAAGCAGAACTTATTTTCTATTTGAGTTTTGGAATCAACATCAATAATTAACATTTTTGAAAGTTTACACTGATCAAGGTATCATGTTAGCAGATACTTTTACCTTATCTTTTAAGTCCTTAATATAACAGAATTAAAAATTTCCACTGTTATCCTCACAAAATTGCTGGAGTACCCACACGTTACAGAAGGAATTCCAGGATAGCCAAGGCTACACAGAGAAACTGCATATCTTAGTTGGGGTTACTATTGCTACCACAAAATTCCATCATCAAAAAAGCAACTTGAGGAGGGACGGGTTTATTTGGCTCACACTTCCATATTGCTGTTCATCATTGAAGAAAATCAGGTCAGGAACTCAAACACAGGCAGGAACCTTGGAGGCAGGAGCTGATGCAGTGGCCACAGAGGGTTCTACTCTTGACTTCCTTCCCATGGCTTGCTGAACCTGCTTTCTTATAGAACCCAAACCCACCAGTCCAGGAATGTCATCTATGTTCTCAGCCCCTAACCTCTTAGGTATGGCATCTTGATTCTCCTTCTCCCAGCAGGGCAGACCACTCTTTCTTCCTTCCTTTTTCTTTGTCCCTTTCAGGGAATTCTAAACATCCCTCCTCTGTCTGCCCTGCTCAACCATTGGGTGTCAGTATCTTTGTTTACCAATCAGAACCAACAGTTGGCAGTGTCCCTCAATGTCTTACATGTGGAAACCTCAGTTGAGGAACTTTTGCCATCAAATTGTCTATGGACTAATCTGTAGAACAGGTTCCTAATTGTTAATTGATATGGGAGAGCTCACTCTGGGCAGTCCACCTCTTAGAATGGGGTCCGGTTGCATAAAAAAAACAAACTGAGGAACTCATGGAAAGTAGGCCAAGAAGCATCATTCCTCAGTGACCTCTGCTTCTGTTCTGACTCTGGGGTCCTGCCGTTAGTTCCTGCCCTGACTTCCCCCATGATGGCCCATTACCTGGAAATGTGATCAACCCAGTTGCTCCCCAAAATGCTTTCAGTTATCCAAGCAACAGACACTCAGAACAAAAATTCAATATTAGAATTCTATTTTGATTAGGTGTTCTTTTATTGCTTTTGTGTTTTCTGCCAACATCAAAACCAAAATTCTGATAAGAGTCTGTTAATAGAATTGTGTTTGGTGGCCAACCTAGTTGAGATTGGAGGAATGAAGCTTCATAGGTACCTTCTTAAGAGCTGGCTTGACAAAATAAAAACACCAATGAGAACGGAGATTAGAGTGTCTGAGTGTGAGAACACGAGACACATTCTTATTAAACAGGTCACATAATGGAACACTGGGTGATTAACGTCTCCAACATCTTACAGAAGGCTGCAGTATGTTCTGTAGTACAAGCTCATGCCTGGGTATCTGCCAAGAACTAAAAGGCTGGAAAATAAAGGAGAATTGTTTACAGAAAAATCTCAACAGGTTTTAAATAGTTTGGTGTTGTCTTTTTTTTCCCATTTATTTAATTTACAATTTCACTTTTTCTTTTTACTTATTAACTTTACATCCTACTTACTGCCCCCCAGTAGCCCCCTCCCACAATCCTTCCTGATTCAATTCCCCCTCTCCTTCTCCTCTGGGCAGGTGTCCCCCCCCTAAGGTATTTCTTCACATGAGCTCTTCAAGTCTCTCCCACTAGGTTAGGTGTTTCCTCTCCCACTGAGGCCAGACAAGGCAACGCAGCTAGTAGAACATATCCCGCATATAGGCAACAGCTTTTGAGATATCCCAGGACCCACATGAAGCTCAAGCTGCCCATCTGCTATGTATATCTTTTGAAGTTCTGCCCCAGGGCAGTCAGCCAGGGAAAATCACGTTGACAACAAGGTTGCAAATGGAATTGGGCAGGTATTAAAAACTACCTTCCTTGTCAATAAAAAAAAAGGAGAGCCCAGAGTGGCTATAGATAAGCTCTCATACTATTAAGTTGTCCCGTGAGCATCACCCTTGGCAGATCTTTGGGGAAAACACAACTACCTCACATGGAAGCTATTTAGAAAGGATGGAAACCATAACGTTAAATTTCAGGTAATAAAATTTTAGAAGACACTATTGGAAGAATGCTGGAGATAGGCTGAGAAAGGTCATGGCGACCCTCAAATTCCATTCTGTTTGAATCTCTGCCTTGCCAGTGAACATTCTATACTGACTAAATCACAAGCCAAACTCTGGCAAATGACAGGATTTATCCTTGGAATATATCATAGGAAATCCACCTGTGTTTGCAGTGCACTGTATCAGAACACTTACCAATCCTCTCAGTTACACACTGAGACTCCCCAAGCTTTATACACTTACGTATCCTCCATACCTGGGGTTGTGTTTACATCTATACAAATTTTCAACAAATCTGGAGTTAAAATTATTGAATCAATGAAAGGATGGATAGGAGAATTCTGTTTTGTCATTTCTGAGCTACATATTAAGCAAACTTAATATCAAAATTTATTTTTTACTCATTAAGGTTCTGAGTACAAACTGTCTGGCACTCGAGGGTACTCAAATTGAAAAATGCAAATATTTCGTTCTCCAATCACAGAGCTCACTAATGCCATAGAGGCTTCAGGACTACGATGAATAGACTTTTCAATTTGCATAATAAGATTGAAAAACTAATAGTTTTTATTTCTGCCACCTTTCCTGAACTCTCTCAAGTTAAAGATATTTTGCAAAAGTATATTTACCAAAGCTTATGGTAACATTTGAAAATCTGATTTGTCAGAAGCCTATGAAAGTCACTGTTTGGAAATATACTAGCATTGCAACTGTCTTTAGTTTATTTGCTTGCTTGCTTTTAACCTGCTGCTTCATGTGTACTTTTCAAATAAAGAACTTTAAATGAGCTTTGTATTTCTAAAATGTTAGGAAAACATGAAGTCATTCTTTCTTATTGCTTCCTTATGATCATTCCACTCTAAACATACAAGGCATTAGTTTTCCTGCAGCCAGTCTATCCAATTACTACTATATGGTCACAAATTATGCCTACCTGTGCTGGTATTTTACTACAATGATATCATTTATGTTGTTTTAATTCCCTTGCTTCCCTTAATGTTGATGTATTTCTTTTACTCAGGAAGTAGGCATTGTATAATGTGATTTTTATTTGTTTGTTTGGTTAGTTGGTTGGTTTTATATTGTACCACACAAGAGAACATAATTGGAATAGTTTACTGACTGGTTTTATGTCAACTTGATACAAGCTAGAGCCATCAGAGAGGCTGGAGCCTCAGTTGAGCCTCTGTGAGATACAGCTGTAAAACTTTTTCTCAGTTAATTATCAATAAGAGAGGACCAGCCCAATATGGTGCCTGAGTTATATAAGAAAGCAGGCTGGGGAAGCTTTGTGAATAAGCCAGTAGCAGCATTCATCCATGGCTTCTCCACAGATCTGGCTTCTGGGTTCCTGCATTCTTCTTCAATGGTGGACGATGATGTGGAAGTGTAAACCCTTTCTCACCAGCTTGCTTTTGGTTGTGGTATTTCATCATGTTATCTGTTGTTCTGAAATGAGAAACCCTTATGTACACTCAGAATGAAGATCTGTGCTCTAGAGTGTAATCTGTGCCTCTAATCATTTCCACCGGGTGTGGTCTGTTGCCATAGAAACCTTCACTAAGACAAATAGCAGGAGTTCAGCACATTTATACCTCATTAATGATACTGCCTGTGTTTTTAATGTCACCTAAACCAATAAATGTTTGAAAGATGAGTATTTCATAAAACAAATGAATTGAAGACAACTCATTCTCGGTGTCCACAAGTCACAATAGTCTAACCTTAGCATTGTAGTTTGCTTATCTCTTGCTATTATAGAACACTTAATTTTAAATGGAGTAGCTTATTTCAGACGAGACGCTCAATAAAAGAAACCAAGGCAAGAATGAAGCAGAGACCATGGAAGGTTGCAGCTCACTGGCTTGTCTCTGACTTAGTCATCTACTTTTCTTACATACCCCATGCCTACTTGCATCGGCTCTAGCCCACAGTAGACTTGACTCTTCTGCATCAATAAATAATTAAGAAAATACCATCCGCATATGACCATAGGCCAATCTGATGATGGCAACATCTCTGTTGAGGTTTTCTCTCCCAGGCATGTCAGGTTGAAGTCAAAGTTTGGCCATTACATATGGAGCGAGGAATCGTTAGCTTCTCTGTGTAAGGAACTACTGTTAATATTTGAGAGATGTTAACCTTGATTGTCATTTTGATTGGCTTGAGAAGAAAATAGGCTGTGAAAGTGTATCTATGTATGTATCTATAAAGCTATATCCAGAAAATATTAACTTCATGGAAAGCACACTCTGAAATGAGAGCCTGGGCAAAATAAGAAAAAAAAAATAAGAGAAAGCTCACTAATAGAAATGTAGAAATTCATTCTCTCTCTCTCTCTCTCTCTCTCTCTCTCTCTCTCTCTCTCTCTCTCTCTCTCTCTCTCTCTCTCTCTGTGTGTGTGTGTGTGTGTATGCGTATGTGTGTGTGTCTGTTTCTCTCTCTCTCCCTCCCTCCCTCATCTCCCTATGTGCCTAGCTATCTGTCTGTCTATCTATCTGTCTGTCTATCTATCTATCTATCTATCTATCTATCTATCTATCTATCTATCATCTATCTTTCTGATCTCTCTCTCTCTCTCTCTCTCTCTCTCTCTCTCTCTCTCTCTTTCAGGTTTCCATTAATTAAACATCTCTGCTCCAATTTTTCTCTAGACAATTATTGAAAAAAACACTCAGGAAATATGAGTAAAAGCAAATATTTTCTCCCTCAAATTGTTTTGATGATAAGGCAGCTCCAGATCAGAAGCCAGTTCTAAACAACTACAGAGTATTCTCTATCTCTCCTCTGCTGAACAAATATGAAAACTTGCTTCCTAATAAAAGAGTAACTCGGATTCCAGGGGTGAAGGACTGAAGGTGATATGAGGTAACTGAAAAAGCTGGAACACCTATTCTTGGTATAGACACACATCCCACATACACACACCCCTACACAACAGGGATAAATTGAATCCTGTATTTCACTGGGGCAGATCTTTTCTGGCCATAAGTTGTTTTTCTGTGAATACTAATGCGTTATGAAACAGAAGATCTAAGACTTCTGGCACCTAAAATGATGGGTTTACCAGATAAATCTACATCGGGTACTTCCCCAAAATTATGTGAAAAATTATGTGGAAAAAATTATGTGGAAAGAGGAAAGCTATTTAACCCAATATCAGTGTGCTGCAGAATTCAAGCTGTCAGGTGTTGCCATTGCAGAGGGAGCATTCTCAAATGCATAAACTTCTAAAAAGCAGGTAACCTTCATGCAACATTAAAGTAAAATCCTTGTTTCTCACTGGAAATCATTTATCACTTTCTAGAATATGTGCGCTCTCTCTGTGTCTCTGTCTCTCTGTCTCTATCTCTCTCTGTCTCTTTCCCTCTCTCTCTCAAACACACACACATACAAACACACACATCATACACAGAGAGGAGAGAGAGAAAAGAGAGAGAGAGAGAGAGAGAGAGAGAGAGAGAGAGAGAGTTTATTGGAAGCATTTAGTGAAACAGTGATATTGGATACTTCAAAGAGAAAAGAAAAACTCCAAGTTTAAAATCATAATAATATCCTCCAGGTCAGGCATTTCCCACCAGTTGATGAATAACTGTCTTAGCAGACTCCCAGCCTAAGCTTAGGATTTAAACATCAGCATGTACGGCAGATAAGAGGATTCACACAGACATTTTCTGTGGTTTCCCACTAGTCTCATTGTAAAGCCATGGTTCCCATTGATTCCCTTCACTATGTTCCCTTCTAGCCGTTCCTCCCAAGAGACATGCTTTCACAGATTAGCAAATGGGACACAAAGAGTAGAGGCTGACCTTGGGAAAATGCCTTGGAACAACAGGAGTGAGTCTTTGCAAGTTATTGCTATTGTCTGGAGAATGGGGGCTTTAAGTGCAGAGAGAGGTGTAACAGAAGCAGAGTGTGTTTGCTTCACAACGACGATGACGTTGTGTCTTTGTGATTCTTTCTTTAAAATTATTTGGGTTAAACTGATTTGGAGGTTCAGGCACTGGGCCAGCTTTTCTCTTGATCACAGCTCCATGTTTTTAGTTTGCTTCAGGGCTAAAACCAAGCTTTCTGGAATACATAAGAAAAAATATTGCCATGATCACTAGCTTAGGGTTTCAATTGCTGTGAACAGACACCATGACCATGGCAACTCTAGTAAAGAAAAACATTTCATTGTGACTGGCTCACAGTTCCATAGTTTTGTCCATTATTATCATGGCAGCAAACATGGTGGCATGCAGGCAGACATGGTGCTGGAGAAGGAGCTGAGAGTTCTACGTCTTGATCCTTAGGCAGCAGAAAGAGAGACTATAAGCCACATTAGATATAATTTGAATATATGTGACCGCAAAGCCTGCCCCAACAGTGACGTATTTCCTCCAAAATGGGTACACAGACTCCAATAGTGGCACTCCCTATGAACCAAGCATTCAAACACATGAGTCTATTGGGGCCATACATATTCAAATCACCTAGGGTTGTTTTTGTTGTTGATGTTGTTGATGTTATTATTATTGTTGTTGTTGCTGAGAGCAAAACCATGAAGGCAAACACTACTCCAATATTTTTTTAACTCTTCTCAACATGGTAGTGAACTTTAAAGTTCTGTGTGTAAAACACTTTCAGTGCATCTAACTTAGACTCTTCTTTTCAGAGGGAGAGGCTGAGTTCAGAGTGGTTAACTATTGTTAAAGTAACAACACACCAGGAGAATTTTTCCAAAGCAGAATCAGTAGAATTACTTCTTTTTCTTGTTAAAAGTTTGAACTACTTCTAAACACTCAAAAATGGAACTTGATTGGAAGGCCAGTTAGCACCCGCTTCACTCTTATATCCTGGAGCAAAGAAGGATTAAACATCTCCGGTAATGGCCCCAAGGAATGGAAGGATTAATCTCTACTGACTCTATCCGGAATATGAACTGCTGCCAGAATGTTTCCCACTCCTGTGTCTTCAGCCTCAGTGTCATGGTCGGCTACTGTGCAGTATACGTGAACCTCTAAAATCATACTATTAGTATGATTCTGTGGACTGTGCCAAGTCCACAGAATAGCTATAGACATTTCATTCAATGAGGGTGAACACTGGAGAGGAAAGGGA
The DNA here is from genome assembly GCF_011762505.2 of Arvicanthis niloticus. Lineage (NCBI taxonomy): Eukaryota > Metazoa > Chordata > Mammalia > Rodentia > Muridae > Arvicanthis > Arvicanthis niloticus. Next base: position 46,593,177 of record NC_133429.1, read on the forward strand.
ACCAAAGCTCCCAAGTAATTCCAAAAATCTAACAAGTAAACCTGAGAATAATTGTCTATGGTTTCTGAGTCTGCGCACTGAGCATTCTGATTTTCTGACTACATGTGAACTTTCCGTGGAAGGTGGGCCTTGTCCCCAGCGGAAGAGTTACAAGTCGCCTTCCTGGTGATCAATTTTGGGGATATACCAAATTACTTTCTCTGGCTCATCTTTTTGTGTCATCTGTTCTAGGTGAATAGTTTCTCTACTGACACAAAACTCTCAGACTTTTGTTAGTCATCCTTATACATCACAAGTATCTACTCCTTTGAGAGGTAACTCTTTCTGCATGGTTCCATCTCGTGTTATTTTTTTTTTTTTTTTTTTTAGACAATGCTGATGAAATCTATGAATCACAGTGTTACATCTTCTCAGAGCCATCTGGACAATGATGTGCTCCGATCTTTTATACACACGCACCATTCTTGAAAGCACTCTTGTCTAATATTGATTTTTTTTTTTTAGTTCAGCCTTTTTACCGAGTAGGTTGGCTGCAAATGTCCCAAATCTTCAAGGTCTGGTTTTATTTTAATTTTTATTCCCTCAATTTATCCTTTGGTTTTCTATTTTATTGTGAAGAATGAGAGAAAAACAACAAGACTGATTTTAAATCATTTGCTTGATAATCTTAACAGTGCTGATTACTTTTCCTTCTCAGTTTGACTAGGCCCTGGCATAGCCAGATTTCTGGTTAAGTGTTGTATTATTCTTGGGCCTTCTCAGGAAAGATTAACATATGGTTTGGTAAAATGAACAAAGACTATGGCTTTTTCAATATTTGTAAACTTTCTTCCAAGCTACAAAGGGCCTAAACATGACAAGAAGGCAGAGGAACTACTCTCTGATTGCTTTCACTGGTACGTTGATCTTCTCCTCTGTACATCCTTGCTTTTAGGCCCTTGTAGAATGTGCTAGCTCTAAGAGTCTTGGGTCTTCAAACTCCACTGCAAGCTTCCTCTCCTGGGTACTTGCTTTTCAGGAAACTCTGGGACTTACCAGCTACAGCATTAACCACTCCTGAGTAAGAAGTCTCTTCCCTGATTGAATTGGTTGCTATTAGATGGTCCAACTGTAGCATCAGGTAAATACTCAATGTTTTTATCAACATACTGTTCACATGCCAGTGGATCACAATTTCATTACACTATTCTCAGTATGTTAAGATCCCCTAAGCTACAATTTCTAATAATATCATTTTCTGGAATTTTATCAGAAATGCCTTTAATGCTGGTGCTCATGAAAATGTAGGTTTTCTCTATCATTATTTAATTCTTCCGTATAATGCTCTGACTTCCTTTGGTGTTTTTGCTGGCTGTCTTTAATATATTTTTTCACTGAAAATCTATGAAAGATTATCTACACGTTTCATGACATTCCTTAACCTGTCCCTTATAAAGCCATTTCACATTTTAGCAATTGCCACAGCAGCATCCCTCCATAAATACCAGCTTGTATTGCCTTCTATTGCTGCCTATGCTGGCTAGCCTATAGTGAACTTGATGCAAGTTAGAGTCGTTTGGCAAAAAAAAAATAAAAATAAAAATAAATAAACTGAGAATGCTGTCTTCAGATTGGCCTTTATGCAAGTCTCTGGAGTATTTCCTTAATTAACAATTGATGTAGGTGCCCATGGTGGGCAGTACCAACCTTGCGTGGGTGGTCCTGGTTATATAAGAAATCACATCAAGGAAATCACAGAGTCAAGCCAGAAAGTAGCTCCCCTTCCGTGGCTTGTTCTTTACTTCCTGCTTCCAGGATCCTGCCTTGAGTTCTTGCCCTGATTTCCTTTTACAATGGACTGTGACAGAGAACTGTAAGCCAAATAAAGCCATCCCGCTCCAAGCTTCTTTTGGCTACAGTGTCTTTATTGAAATGATAGATGGCAATGTAGTACACTGTTCAGCAAATTACTACTAATTTATCCACGTCAAAAGTATAAATTTATTATCGTAGACTCTGTTGGCAGAAGTCTGACATGAACTTACTAAGCAGAAAGCAAAACATCTGCAGTGCTGGATTGTTTCCATAAATCTGATGGAGAAGCCATGGTTAGTCCCTAGTGTTAGGACATGATCTATTCCCTAAATGGTGCCACTGGTCCTTGGTTCATAGCCTCTCTTCTCTATTTTCACAATCAGTGGCTATGGCCTGGGTTCTCACCTCATATCTCTGAATGAGTAAAGATTCACCCTGTGTAGAGATGCATTTGATTACATTTGACTCATTTAATCAAAAATATTCTTCCTTCTCAAGGTGCAGGACCACTCCAAACATATTGGAGTATTATATACACAGTATTCAGTAGCAGTTTCAGGAGAAATTTTAATAACGAGCTATTTTACTTGTACAGAAAACTTTACTTAAAGATATACACATTTAAGGCATTTGGTAGATGCTTGCACATATTATGTCCAAGATATTTGGTTAGTGAAGGCTAAGAAAATGCTCAGAAGGTTACATTGGTTTAAAAAGCTGGGAAATGTTTTCACATTAATAGTCACATAAAAATTGAATTATGATTATTTTAAAGATCTTTAGGTTTGAACAGTCTCTTTATTTTATTCTTGGTTGATGAAGTGAAATGTCACAAATTATATTTTTCCAGCATAAAAGTACATTCTACATATACATACACTAGGGTAGGAAAACGCAAAAGGGCAGAAAAATTACCCAAATGAGTCATAAAAGTAAAATGCATCTACTCATATTAAACAAACTAACTAAATAATAGACACCTAGAAAATAATAAAAACACATAGAAGTAGCTATTTTTAGCATTGATCAGCATGTCTGGTCCCAAATGCCCTAGATGAATTCTTAGTGATATTTGTAAACATTAAATTACTTTAGTAAATTATAGCATAATATTCTATCCATATCTAATTTTAGAAGTTATCCATGAAATAGATGTGTCAAAAAATAACAAGAAAAGACTATTACATGTGTTTCCCTTGACATATAATATATAGTTAAGCCTATAATGTTTTATTGTTCACAAAGCATGGTAATATTCCTAGCTGCCCTCCTATAAGATTGCAAGAGAAACAAAAGCCTTAGGAAAAGGAGTCACGGGACTTACTGCTCACACAAAACATTTTTTTTTTGATTTTATGTCCATTTTAATATTAAACCTTCTCTTTAAACTTTTAATGTTCAGTAGAAAGATGACAGCCCATGAAGGAAATATTAGTAAAGATAATTTAGGGTTAGGATAAGAGATGCCCTTAAATATAATTAATCCAAAAAATACAAAAGCTACAAAAAAATGGAACATATCAATGTTACTCAGTAGCACACTTTCTGGGATTAATATACTGCTGGTAAAAAAATTAATGCAAATATGTCTAATTCCTGCTGAGAATATCTCTTACTAAATTTCTCAATGTCATTCTTGAAATTTCCTCAACATTTCAGCTATTAGAAACTGTGATTTTTAGACCTTAATGAAGAAACCCAATGTTTTCCTCAGTCTTAGCCAGCAAGCCATGGAGCTCCTTAAAGGCAGGGTAATTACATACATTTAGAAAACAGGGATAAAGAGCAAAATAAGTGTGTAAAATAAGTTAACACAATTACAGTTACCTGAGTCAGATCTACCATGCCATGAGTACTCTGTTAGAAACATTGTATAACAGGCAATTCTATGAATCATTTCTTGGGATTGATTAGATATAGGACATCTATCTATCTATCTATCTATCTATCTATCTATCTATCTATCTATAAATCTATCTATCTATCTACCTATCTCTTTATCTGTCCAACCCCCTGCATCTCTTACATTTTTGCTACAAATATTCATTCAGATATTCAACGTGTCTGCACAGTAATGCTTTTTCATTTAAACATTCTGTGGGGACATAGCTGGAGAGACTGTAGTGTGAAAACCTCAGAAGAAATGATGCTGCAAATGTTTCCATCAGCACCTGTTGATTCTCCCCTGAGAGCACGTGTCCTGGGATGCTGGCGCTCAATTTCCAAGTAATTGTCCTCTTAGAAATAAGCAGTAAGGGAATGGAAATAGTTCTAAAATAAAAGAAAGAGATGAACATGCATGCTCATGTATATTTGTCTCTGTGTTTGAACATTCTGTATCGAGGTCACTGGGAAATACTCTCAGTACAACTATTTCATTTTTACAGAGTTCTTTTCTACTTAAACAGCAGATCATCTCACTGAACACGTTTTTTAAATTTTTATTTATTTTTTTTTTGGTTTTTGGTGATCATTTTTTATTTTTTTAATTATTTCTTTTATTTATATTCCAGCCTTTGTCCCCCCCTCCTTGTCCTCCCTTCCACACTTCCTTACCTCATTCCTCCTCCCATTTGTCTCTGAGTGAGTGTTCTCCATGACCACTACACATCTCCCTTCCCTGGGGCATCAAGTCTCTAGAGGATTTGGAGCATCTTCTCCCATTGAGGCCAGACCAGGTCTGTCTCTCTGTCTTTTAATCAGTTTGGTTAAGGATCTGTCTATCTTGTTGATTTTCACAAAGAACTAGCTCTTGGCTTTGTTGATTCTTTGTATTGTTCGCTTGGTTTCTAATTGATTGTTTTCATCTCTGGGCTTGATTATTTTCTGCCATCTCTTTCTCCTGAGTGTATTTGCTTATTTTTCTTTTCTAGAGCTTTCAGATGTGCTTTTAATTCTTTGGTATGAGAACTCTCCATCTTCCTTAGGAGGACACTTAGTGCTATGAATTTTCCTCTTAGCACTGCTTTCATCGTGTCCCCTAAGTTTGGGTATGATGTGCACTCATCTTTATTGAATTCTAGAAAGTCTTTAATTTCTTTGTTTTTCTTTCTCCCTGACTCAGTGATCATTGAGTAGAGTTGTCCAGTTTCCATGAGTATGTAGGTTTTCTGTTGTTGTTGAATCCATGCTAATCCATGGTGATCCAATAAGATGCATTGGGGTTATTTCAATTTTCTTTTATATGTTAAAGTTTGCTCTGTGATCTATTGTATGGTCAGTTTTGGAGAATGTTCCATGATGTGCTGAGAAGAACTACATTCTTTTGCATTTCGTGAAGTGTCCTATCTGTTAGGTTCATTTGAATCATAACCGTTGTTAGTTTCATTATTTCTGTTTAGTTTCTGCTTCAATGACCTGTGCATTGGTGAAAGTAGGGCCTTGAGGTCTTCAACTATTAATATGTGGTGCTTAATGTATGATTTAAGCTTTGGTAATATTTGTTTTAGGACTGTGAGTGCCCTTGAATTTGGGGCAATAAAATTGAAAAATCTAAATGAAATGGATGGTTTTTCTAGAAAGATTCCAATTACTTAAGTTAAATCAAGACCAGATAAGCTATTTACACAGATCTATAACCCCTAATAAGATAGAAGAGCAGTTATTAAAAGTCTCCCAACTACAAAATGTCCTGAGCCAGATGGTTATGGTGCTGATTTCTACAAGAGTTTCAAAGAAGAGCTAATACCAATACTTCTCAAACTGTTCCACAAAATAAAACAGAAGGAGCATTGCTAAACTTGCTCTGTGAGGCCACAATCCCATTGGTACCTAAAGACACACAAAGACTCAACAAAGAAGGATAATTTTAGACCAATATCCCTTATGAACATTGATGCAAAAATATTCAATAAAATTCTTGCAAACTGAATCGAAGAACACATCAAAGACATCATCCACTGATATCAAATAAAGTTCATCTCAGGGATGCAGGAGTGGTTCAATATGTAAAAATCTATCAACACAATCCACCATACAAACAGACTGAAAGAAAAATAAAACCACAAGATCATCTCACTAGATCCCAAAAAAGTGGTTCACACTAGAGCGTACGCCTGTTCTTAATGGAGAGTCTACATTAAATTTCTTGCTTGGAGCAAATCAATAGAATGTAAGAAAATTTCAACATATAGGAAGCACACAATAAAGTTTCTAGAAATTTAATCATGAAATAAAGCTTCAGACAAGTTTAATTTAGCACTGTTTGTTTAAGGAAAGATGAAGATATACACTCAAAAACGAGAAGAAGTACAGACAGCTTCTCCCAACAGTGTGAAGATTGGGCTCTTACAGCCTGGACAAAGGAACAGAGACATTTCCAGATTGACTAGAGCTAGATATTTGATAGGCTTATCAGTTCAATGATAAGTTGCTACCCCTATGATTGCTAAGCATACTCTTTTGAAATTGGCTAAAATCCACTGATAATTATATTCCTAGGGTAGGTTTAGCTCGTCTGCATACAAATCAAATGTTGAGTTTTTATGTAGAGATCCAAAAGTATGGAGACAAATCTTAGCTAATGATATTCAGTTTGATACACTAAATGACGATTACTCTGCAGAGGACTCCTAAATGTTTGTCTCAATGTCATTACCATTGTGGAGAAGCAACCTGGATTTGGAAAATCTAACTACCAATATATTAAAATTGCTGTTACAATTACAGTTTGATTAAATTCTGTTATTCAATGCCCAACCCCACTTTTCTCTCTCCTTCAATGTAGCCCTCTCATAGACAGATGAACAACAATGTATACATTATTAAGTAGAAACATTAATATTTCTCAATAAATAGAAGATAGCCATTACTAGCTAATCCACATTTCTTATAAAATTAATTAGAATACCTTATCCAGAAATTTCTGCAATTTGTTTTTATGACCTAATATAGTGTTTTATGTTAAGGCATAGACTATTTTGTTGATATAGGATATGAAACCAAGAAAACAGACTCTGAGGTGTCAGAGATGTCTTAATTCTGAGTCACGGACTCAGTCATCAAGTCAACTTTAAAAATAACAAAATACAAAAAAAATAGGAGAGAAAAGGTCAGAAGCAATTTTTTCTTCACAAGTGTATTTATTTTTGCAAATGGTTTCAATGAATCATTTCAAAATTGAACAAGAAACAGATGTCTGTTAATTAGAGATTTGAATTTAATGACATGGTTGCATAGGTATGGCACACAGAACATCTGTGTTCTAGTACCTAACATTAATTTAATTTCTTTACAGGAGTCATTTACATTTTTCTTCATTTTGAATAAATTGGTTTTCACTGCTCAAAATAGCATTGTTGTTGTGGAGTCAATGACACCAAGGCCTTCTCCTTGGTGCTCTGCATTCTCCCTAGTGAAGAATATGCAAGAAATAAAGCACTGATTCTGAATTATGTAACACTCCCTTCCTCGTGGCATGTCAGGAGATTTAAGAATTATGGGATTAATAGGTCATAGCTTATGCAGTGAGAAAACTGTTCATTTAGAAAGAAAGCTTCTTCCGATTTCATTATACTATTTTTTGGCACAATTCTTACGCAACAGAAGATAAGAGCCAGTCTTATTCTTACTGCCTAAAAGTTTGGCTAAATAATACATGTTTTACTCTCATTTAAAGTCTAAGTTACTATATTGTCTTAGTTAATATACTATTGCTGTGAAGAGACACCATGACCAAGGATCAAAGGAAGCATTTAATTGGAAATTTGCCCATGGTTTCAGAGACTAGTCCATGATCATCATGGGTACAGCAGGCGTGGAACTGGAGCTATACCTGAAAGCTTACATCTTATTGGGAAGATAAAATCAGAGAAAGGGGTGGGGAGATAGATGATAGATAGATGATAGATAGATAGATGATTGATAGATAGATAGATGGATAGATAGATAGATAGATAGATGATAGAGAGAGAGAGAGACAGAGAGACAGAGAGACAAAGAGGAGACAGAGAAACTAAGCCTGGTATGAGCTTTTAAAATATCAAAGTCCATCCATAGAAACATACCTCCTCCTATAAGACTATACCTTCTGATCCTTCCTAAACAGTTGTCAACAGGGAACCAAACATTCAAGTTTATAAGGCGAAGGGAACCATTCCTATTCAAACCATCACATAAATGCACACCTTTATTGGCTGTGTACAGTATGTCAGATATTGGAAAAAGCAGCTTCAGTACAGATGTATCACTTGGTTTAATGTTTGAGCAATCCAGGAGGACATTATAACCCTGTTTAATTTATGCTTTTATACTTTATTATAATATATATTTCATCAAAGTGGTGGAAGCATATGGAGAACAGAACAGATGAGTTTCTCCTGTGTGAATTAGAAAAGGGTGAAGGTACACACACACACACACACACACACACACACACACACACACACACATATATATATATATATATATATATATATATATATATATATATATACACATACATACACAGGGGCTCAGTGCATATTTGCTGCTGCTTTTCACAACAAATTTGGACAAATTTGAGCCTTTATCTTCTGAGCATCACAGCAGCCATGAGCTTCATGAAGATAGTTCCTGCTCTCTCTCTGCAGCTTCTTCCAGTGAAACCAGAATAGAGTGACAATCACTTTGTAACCACAATATCACATGCTCTAAGCAGTGATAGAATTCCGTCAACCTACAGAAAGCCTACCATGTGGCATCACAATGGGCATCCATATAGTGTCCCTGAAACTTTGAGTGACAGAATTTTCTTTGTGTTCTCTAAGTGGAACAAGCAGAGAAATTCATACTCATTCACTATGCTTTGAAGTATTTAGCTTTCACTCTTTGTGTGATCAGATTATCCCAACTAACACCAGTGGGACTTCTGTACATTAAATCTGCACGAGAAGTGTTTGGATACAACCAATTAACCCAAACTCACTATTACTTTCTGGTGTACCACAGGCTTCCAGGCTTAGAACAGATGTTTGTTAACATTTATTAAGGGATTATTCACTTTATTTTTATGTGTATGAATTTTTGGCCTGTATGTATATAAGGGTAACATGTGAATTCCTGGTGCCTAAATATGATAAAAGAGAGTGTCGGACCCCAGCAAACTGCAGTTACAGACATTTTTGAGCATCCATGAAGGAGCTGGAAACCAAACCAGGCCCTCTACAAGGGCAGCCTGTGATCTTAACCACTTTATCAGTTCTCCTGTTATGTGTCTTTTGTAAACACACATCTCTAGCAAAGGCCTTCCATGTGAAGCGTTGGAAAACTGAATAGAGATAAACATTCAGCCGTTAGGACTCTCATAGCTTCAGGATTAATGCCACTTCTAGGATCCTTCTGTGATCAAAGATGCTAATTATATTTCTCAGATTATAATGATTAAACTCATCTTAAATGATTCATAAAAATGAGAAAATATCAGCTGTAGGCAGCTCTGATCATGAAAAGAGGCTGTGGGTGTTCTATTATCTATTTTGCAGAATCATTTAGACATTACTTTATGATGAAAAAGTAAAAGGTGGCTAATAAAATGATTAGCATAAACAGTAAAATTTGCATATATTTATATTTAATTTTTTAGTAATTTCTTGACTCAAAGATTACTTAATTCTTTACTTAGAATTTTAAATGATTCTGCAACAGGGATACTAGATTAAGTCAGTTGAATCAGGTCACAAACAGAAGATAAATTTATTAGTGGAAAACTTTGAAAATGGTGTGTAGTGAAACACAGGAAGCATAAAACACATCATGGTAAATCTAATAAGAAGTGAGGAAAATATTTTCAATGAAAACCACAAATACTTCAGGGAAAAAAATTTAAATCAAGATTAAAGTTAGAACAATATAAAGTGTTCATTGATTAGAAAATACAGTATTGATAATATACGATGTGTGCCTATTGATCAACAGATTTTGTCTCTGTTAAGGTTGCTGTTGCTGTGGTGAAACATGATGATCAAAAGCAATTTGAGGAGAAGAGGATCTACTTGGCTTATATTTCCATATCACTGTTCATCACTGGAGAATGTCAGGACAGAAACTCATGCTGGGAAGGAAGCTGGAGGCAGGAGCTAATGCAGAGACCATGAAGGAATGCTGCTGACTGGCCTGTTCATCATGGCTTCTCAACCTTCTTTCTCATAGAACCCATGGCAACCAGCCCAGAAATGGCACCACCCACAATGGGCTACATTCTCCCTCACTGATCACTAATTAAGAAAATGTCCTACATGCCAGCCTACAGCCCATCTTACAGAGGCAGTTTCTATTTTGTTATTATTATTATTATTATTATTACTATTATTATTATTATTACTATTATTATTAACATTATTATTATTTTATCTTTTTTTACAGTCACAGCCCACCCTCCTACTGTTCATTATCCCATTCCTCCTACCCAGTCTCTAAGAGGATGTCCCCACTTCCCCATCCCCTGGGGCCTCAAGTCTCATTTTCTTAATTGAGATTTCCTGCTCTCAGATAACTTTAGCCTGGGTCAAGTGGATAAAAACCTATCCAGCACAGATTTGATGCAGTCTCAATCAAACAGACAGCAGACATTTTTGGTAGAATATGATTATTTTATTCTGAAGTTCATTTGGAATAGAAAAAAAAAAAACAAAAAAAAACAAAAACAAAAACAAAAAAAAAACCCTTAAACAATGATCTGGATAATTTAGACACCCAATTTACAGACTTTCCATAAAAGCACATAACCAAAAGTTTGCCACTTACATACAAATAACTATATAAGAGAACTAGGCTCAGTCCACCACACACTAATTCATAGTGTATCAAATGATTTTAAATAAAAGAATCATAGTTTTGCAATAGAATAAGTAACTATCATATCCACTGAGTGGTGCTATACTGTTGGGAGCCGACTTTTAGCAGAAAGCGGCTATCAGCTTTGCAGTCATCTTGAGCTATATACCCTGACATGAGACTTGGATTACAATAGCCTACAACAGCTGAGAACACTCTGATAACATCTTGCTTTAGATACCCAAGACTTTCCTTGGGTGTGTGAGATTAAAGGTGTGTGAGATTAAAGGTGTGTAACTTAAGAGTGTGACTTAGAGATCAGATTTAGAGACAAGACCTAAGGGCATGACTTAAAGGCGTGACCTAAAGGCATGGCTTAGAAGTGAGACATTTAAAGGCGAGAGGCAGACAGATCAGAGAATCAGACACTTTAGAGAGTACAACTTAGAGAACAATTTGGAGTAACAGAGATTCAGACACTAGGAGTAGGAATAGACATTAGACACTCGGAAGAGAACAACATTGAGTACAACTAGGAACTAGGAACTAGGAACTCAAGATGTGGGACTTGGACTAGGAAGAGAGACTGAAGAATAAACGGGATTGAAACACACTCTGTCTTCTTCGAACTTCTTCGAGTTCGTCCTCACTCTTTCTCTTGCTGAACCCTGACCCGCGGACCGGAGCGGCAGCTTGGGCCAGGATACAGTGGCCGCCAAGCGTGGAGTGGAGAGGGCCTCAACATTTTAGGCCGCCCAAAGTGGGGCAGCCTAGGCCTCAACATTTTTGGTGCCCAAACAGGGACTAGTGCGGTTCTCAACATTTTTGACGCCCAAACATGGGCTAGTGCGGTTCTCAACACTATACCAACTGTACTACACTGCCCATGTGAAGTTAACTTCAGTTTGAGAATATTTTAGTATGTAACTGAAAAGAGAATTATCTAAACATAGTGGCTAAAAATAATAAGATTCATTATTGGGAAACTCAATTTTGTAAACAAGGAAGGAAACTCATGAGAACTGTCGACATATAATTCACTCTTACTAGCAGTAACTCAAAGGAACCTCTTGCAACAATTGGAACACACACATTTCTTTGAAAATATAGGGATAATGTGATTGGAACAGAAATTTTGTCCAAAAGATACATGACTGATCAATAAGAACATGAATTAATAGGAGCAAGCCTGCAATGCCAGATCCTGGGCTAGATCTTGATTTCAAGGTCTGCCTGGGCTGCATGGATAGTTCAAGGGCAGACTTAGTAACTTACTGAGGTTCTGTTCCTTTCGGGGAACAAGGGAGATATTCTTTCATCCTAAGATATGGAAGAATATAAAAGAATCATGTCAGTGCATACTGTGCCATCTAGTGCATTTGTGAATCTCATGATTAAATCTCAGAGAACCCCAGTACCTCAGCTTCTAAAACTGGGGAAAAAAGCTGATTCCCTGTCCTCTATCCTCTAGTTTCTGCTGGCAGGTCTCTTGGTAAAGGAACAGCTATGAAACACTACACATGACAAACAGATATCATCATTCAAGAATTATCTTACAATATGGTAGAGAGCGTTGCCAATAACAACACAGGTTTTCACAGATAGTATTGTCTCTTTTTCTTCTTTGATGAGCCCTTCCTTCTGTATACAAGTTTAGTCCTGAATTCTTTGATTAGATCTGAGCCTTTGCAGGATGTTCTTTCTACTAGCCCAACAGAGCTCCATACATTTATCTTTCTTCAATACAATGTTTTTATATCTTAGGTAGGCCTTAGCATTATTGAAGCAGAGAATCTGAGAATTTGGATAGATACACAATTGCATCTTTATTCAGCTATTCTGTGATTCAAAAGTTGCATGAGGGCTGCAGAGATGGTTCAGTGGTTGAATCCTTACTTCTTCCAGAGGTTATGAGTTTGATTCCCTCTGCCCACTTATGGTGGCTCAAAAATATCTTCAATTCCAGCTTCAGAGCATCTGACCCCTCTCCTGGGCTCCATGGACATCCACACCCACAGTACACATAAAGACACACAGACACATACTCATAGAGACACATAGTCTTTAAAAAGTCTAAGAGAAAATAAAGCTTCACTAATTTGGAAAAGAATAGAGCAGATGAGCTGCCCTTTCCTATGACAAGGCCCCTCCTCTGGGTCACACTTCTGTACATCTTTGCTGTCCCCAGGCTGCCTATGGCTGAGAGTTAACATGGCTCTTTTGGAATAAGAGCTTTTTCTTATGATGTCTTCACCCACTATGGACAGAAAATATTTCTATTGTTATTCGTAGTGGTATTAGTATGAAATATATTTGCCAAAGGTTTGTATTTAAACTACAGATTTGAGTGAAAAAATACAGAAGACAATTGACCCCATATCCATAGTTGGTGACTTACTGACCATGGAAAGACATTAGTATCCTAATAAGATGTTATAAACATATCAATGAAAATGGGGGCACCATTGATGAGGGAAGGAGATGGGAGTCAACGCATTCTATAGATTTGCAATATCCAAAATTAAAGAGTTCTACCTACTCACTGCTCTCCTTTGCAGTTAACTTGACTTGTCGGCTTCACCTCTCTCTCTCTCTCTCTCTCTCTCTCTCTCTCTCTCTCTCTCTCTCTCTTTCTCTCGGGAAAGGTGGCTGATACCGTGATAGCCCTGGTGGTGACTTTTGCCAAGCTGATGAACACGGAATGGCAGTGGGCTGAATTAAGTGTGATGGTTTTGCAATTGGGAGTGTGGTGTGCTGAGGACATTTGTGACACTGTGTATTATATGTGGACCATCAACTCAGTTCCCAAGACACTGTAAAATTAATACTATTCTCACCACAACACCTGGACACCAAAGCCATTTTTCGTGAGTGCCACTTTTTTTTTTCATTATTTTTGCTCTGGTGTCTTTGTTGTTGCTATAAATAACATCACTAATGAATGACAGTTTCACAGTTTTAAAGAATATTTTTTGCTTATCTTATGCACTCTTATAAAAGGTCTTGATGTATAAGAAAATGACAACATAATTATATATTTTGTTTTACCTAAAATGTAAAGAAAATTTCCTTACCACCTCAGCTTTAGATGTACAAGACTTTAGTCATCATCAGTGGGTGGCTAAAGGGCAAGCATAAAGTAACTTGTAATTACTGGAAGGAAGAGATGTTAAGAAAACAACTTGAGAAAACTAAAATGCTTTCTGAAATGAATAACAGTATGGCTTACTCAGGGGGGAAAAAGCTTCAAAAAAGTAGTTTGTAACCTAGACAAATTTTGATATTGAACCTGATTTTCTTCTTCAGAGGTTTCTGGGGTTGCTTGTGAAGTTCTCTGCAACTTTGAGAGTCGCTATGAATGTGTATTTTGGTTGTCTTCTGGGGAGTCCCAGCCTCTCTTGGGTTTCACTCCTATGCATCTACCTCTTGGTTACTACTAGAACTTCTCCTCCTCCTCATGCTAACACTACCTGTGGATCAGAACACACGTTTCCAGGTGACTACTCAATGCCTCTTACCTTTGAGCTGGAATAGTATCCTTCCTAGAAGTGCAAGTAAAGTCTGCACATGAAGCTGCAGAGCACTCTTCATGAACATGTGCGTACACAGAAGGCAGATGCTTCCTCCACAGATGCCTGGAGGAAAACTGCACATACTTGCCTTGGAAAAATACAACTCAAGTATACTTAGGACACTCACCCTTTTCACCAATGTGCAAATCATTTTCATACTGTGCAAATACAGTCCATGGAACCCATTTAAATTCTGGTGTTCTCCCCATTACTCTTATCACCCTTGGATACATATTTAATCTAAATCATTTGAAGTGTTATTTGTAATTATTTTTAAATATGATCCAACTCCAGGAAGCCATACCTGAAAGCACATTAACTTACCACATATTTATCCAACACGAGCTATTTGGTTTATATTCCCTGATATACATGTTACTGGCAAATATTTGCATGTAAAGTTTTTTTATTGCAATGGCACAGAATTAGTACAATACTTCAAATACTAAAATGTAAAAATGCATATCAGATTCAGAATCTGGGCATATTCAGGCTATGTTAGCTGTGTTGGAGTGTGCCTTACCAAGGGTTTCTACTACTATGAAGAGACACTATGACCACAGCAACTCTTAAAAAAAAAAGACATTTAGTTAGGTCTGGCATATAGATCAGAGGTTTAATCCATTATCAGCACGGCAAGAAACATGACAGCATGCAGGCAGACATGGTTCTAGGGGAGCTGAGAGTAAACATAGATGTAGATCTTCACCCACAGGCAGCAGGAGACTGTGTGCCACACTGGTGTAGCTTGAGCATATAAGACCTCAAAGCCCGCCTTCACAGTCACACACTTCCTCCAACAAGGCCTCACCTACTCCAGTAAGGCCATGCCTCCTAATAGTACCACTCCTTATGACCAAGCATGCAAACACATGAGTCTATGGCAGCCATTCTTATTCAAATCAGCACAAAGAGGGACTCCAGATTTCCAGTTATATTCTTCCTCCATACAGTATCAATCCCAAAAGATGGACACTCACATGAAGATATACTCTTTTTCTAGATTTGGTAGATATGTGACATGCGCATAAAGGCCTGAATGTCTTTTCTCATTTAATTTGAGTCAAATATCTACACCTGAAATCTGTGGTGTACTATACTCCATTCATAGGGTGAGTTTAAGCTGGCTGAGGTTGGGGAAGAAGGAGAGGACTGTGATAAAACTGTACAATCTATCAGACCTTAAAGAGACCCCATGAGGGCTCTGAAAAACAACTGAATAATCATCTATCACTTGCCCAAGAAATGTAAGGTAAAAATTAATATAGATGCTCTGGGGATCTGGTTCAGTGTATTAATTTCTTGCTACGCAAGCACGAAAACCTAAGTTTGTATCTTCAGATACAAACACATGAACACAGAAAAAATCTGGGATCAGGAGTCTGGGAAAAGCCACAGCACTCTGGTATCTGAGCATGTGATTATATACACTTGGACAAAGAGAAAGTTACTAGAAACAGCTGAAGAAGCAGGGTTATTATACACAGATACACAAGGAGGCAGGCTTATTATATACAGTTGAACAAGGAGGCAGGTTTAGCTAATCTCAGTTGATATAGTCTCTGTAGGGGAGTAATTGTCAGTCCATAAATATCTGGGAAGAGAAATCTACTATGGGCATTTTATGCACACACTATCAACATCCATACATACCCAGATTAGAGGTTAAAGCTCTGCATTGCCTTTGAGCCAAACCCTAGTGGGAAGGCTTTTAGATTATCTCATGCATCTGAGGCCACAGTCCTTGACGTGCTCTTGTGAAGCACATATCCACTCAGGACCTCATTCACTCATGGATTCCTCTGCTCCCCACATGGGCTAGCCAGTGGGGCATGAGCCTTAGAAAACCATAAAGAGACCCTGTTCAAGCAAGATGTGAACACTTGAAGCTATCCTGTAATTTTGGTATATATGTCATGGCACAAGCATACACATGAGCACACACACACACACACACACACACACACACACACACAAATAAACCTAAGTTAAACCTAATTTAAAATACACTTTCAGTGTCAAAATTACCAGGGAAAGTCTGTTTGTTTTCAAGCCAAGTCTCAGGTTTATTTCCAAAGACTTGCAGGTAATTAAGGCAGCGATTAATCACAAGGTTTTTATAAACCTCCCCAGATAACTTCAAAGTGTTTCCAACTTATGAAAATCATTACATTGTATCCACATTATGTGCCTACATTGATAGCATCTTCCTGTCTCAGAGACTTAGAAAATCTGTTCAATCAGACAAAAACAGTTCTGAGGAAATCAGCTATTACAGGCCTGACAGACAAGCCTTATTCTGCCCACTAGCATGACTGAAGAACTCTGCCCTCTAGTGATTAAGTAGACACAGACTATGCAAACAGTTTGAAAACAATAGTGTGGTAATTTGAACTGAATGATCCCATAGGCTCACATATCTGAACACTTGGTTGATGGATCTATTTGGGAAGGATTAGCAGGTATGGCTTTGTTCAAGGACTATGTCACTGGTAATGAGTTTTGAGATTTTTTTCCCCAAGGGGGAGAAAACCATACACTTTATTCTGAAGCCAAACATGAGAGACTGTGGTCCAGGAACACATGGTCAGGTTCTCCAAAATACCATTCCAACAGTTTCATGGTAAGAAAACAAAGAACATCATTAATCAAAATACTTTCCAAATACGGTGGTGGAGACATTGGGTAGGCCAGTTCTAGCAGGATGGGGAAATCTGTGCTACAGGCCTCAGATGCATTGTGAGAACATTCTCAGATTTTGAGCTGGTGGAAATTGGTGATCTGTTAAATGGATGTTTCCCAGAAAGTTTCCTGTGGCAGTCACAAGAACATTAGGTCATACTTAGAGGAGGATAATGGCTGTTCAAAGGGCCAAGATAGCCCAGATTGTTTTTAATTAGGCTCTGGAGCTACAACATTCCAACTGCTTCATTTAAGTCACATAATCACCGAAACTCTACCCAGACAATCAACCTTTGTCATCATAGCTTTCTGGGAACTTTCCTCTAATAGAAGCAAACACTGGAATAAAAGACCCCATGTTTATCAATAGGCCGCTGTCAAGTGAAACTTGGATGGCTAAATAAATTTAAATTTATTAAATTGTAATAAATAAATTACAATTTAATAAATTGTTTTTTAATAATTTAATAAATTATTTATTTATTGTAATAAATTGGTAAATTGTAGCCAACTAAACTTATGTAACATGTACATTTATTGTTATTCAATATATTTCATTTTTTCTGTTTTCTATTCTTTTTATTTGATATTGTATTTGTTTACATTTCAGATGCCATCCCCTTTCCCCATTCTCCCTACCCTGAGAAAACCCCTATCCTATCCCCCCTCCTTCTTTTTCTTTTATACCATTTTAATTATACGCAAGTATTAAGGTCAGTTCTAGGTTGAGGAACTAGCAAATAAAATAGATGCAAATAGTCAAGAAACAAGCAAGACAATAAACACAAAAGACACAAAAAAGAACACAAAAAAAAAAACCCACAAAAAAAAAGCAAGGCAATAAACAAAGTTTCCTGATCACTCCTGGATGCTTAACTTTGCATAATGATCTTAAGAATTTAAAGAATGCTACTCTGCTGAGTGTTGATACAGCAGATATTGCAGATAAAGTTATCCATGACCTGAAGTCAGTATTTACATTTTGGTCAAGCTTCAAGAATGACATATATAGCTTGATCATGCTAGTCCTTTTTGTCCTGGAGTAGTTGTTTTATTTTTTTTTTTCCTGCCCATCATGTTAAAGCTTGTCTTTAACAACATCAACATGTTCGCAGCCAAAGTACATGGCTTGAACCTAAAAATGGATCCCCAGACAGAGTTATTAAATTAACAGGCTGGCAAACCAAGGACGGGTAAGATTCTGCACATAAGGTAAGAGCCTTACCAACCTAAGACAGAAATGCATTGCTTTAGATAATGCATATTCCATAATGGGTAAGGAAGGCATTCTTGTCAGAATGACCTAAGACAGTCTCAGTCTTGTTTATGAAATAAAAAAGGGGGAAAAATTAGAGAGCTTTTGGGGCTGCTTGGTAAGAATCTGACATTGGCCAAGGACAAGGAAGTGGTCTTCAGGAAGATATCTGACATTAGGCTAGAACAAAGAAGTAATTTCAGGCAGGAATATAAATCTTAGGCTAGAACAAAGAAGTAGGCTTTAGACATGAAAATGACTTTGGGCTAGGACAGTTTTGAGTTTTGAGATTTTAAAAGCTCAATGTCCACTCTCAGGTCCATTGTGCTTAAAGATCAAATGCCATCTTTCAGTTACTGTTTCAGTGTCATGCCAACATGCCTGCGCTCCTGCCTGCATGCCTAATACCTTGCATCCCTCCAGGATGGTAAAGGACTCTCACCTTCTAGAACTACTAAACTCTAAATTAAATGCTTCTCTTTTATATGTTGTTTTAGCCCCAGTGTTTGGTCAGAGCAATCAAAAAGTAACTAAAACAACTATTTTTACAATCAGTTGTTAGACAAAAGTCCAGGGAAGAAATACTCTGTCCTTACTTTTTACTTTCTATTGTTATTCTATTGTTAGCTCAATTCACCTGACACACTTGATTCACTGAGCTATACAACGACCACTTCCCATGACCTCCAGGTAATCAAGCTACGACCTGCTTTATTATCCAGTGACTTCATATTGGCTTTCGCTCTTATACACTTACTCCTTAATGCAATCTCAGAATTCCTTAGTGTATAACTCCAAATAGCCCAACTAAACGGAAAAAAGAAAAAAATATATACCTTGACTTAGCTCAGAGGCTTGGATTTTGTACTTCTGTTTATAATCTGTTAATACACTTTTAAAAACACAGTCAGTGGGTCTTTTTTTGTTTGGTTGGTTTTTGGTTTTATGCTCAAAACAATTTTAACTTGTTTCTTTTTTTTTTTTAACCAATCTACTATGTGGAACACAGCTATTCCTTCCTCCTTATACCATTTCTTTATTTAACCAACTTACATTCAGCTGATAATAACACAAGCATTTTAATAATTGACAGCAGTAGACGTATTATTTGAACAATGTAGGAATCCCTGGTATTATCACATACATGCTTAGCATCTCTCTATGATACAGGGAGGAGGACTAGCCATACTGCAGAGTATGCTCATTCTATAGCCCTAGGGAATATTGTATACCATACTTGTTGGTAAGAGGCATATTTGCTGTGGCTTAAATTTAATTACAAGAAACACAGACTGGAAAGAAGACATGGAGTTTGGGTGTAATTAGGGCAGAGCTCCAGGCTGAGCCCTTCACATTCCTAAATTCATGCTAAAGTTTTAATTAGAATCCTATCACAATCCCCAGTTGCTACTAAATACTGGTTACAACATAACCAACCCAGAATCATCAACTGCTTCTACTTATAGGCAACTCTCCGATCCCCAAACTCACCCCTTCTCATATCATCTTACCTTTCTAATCTGCAGCCAACATGGATTCAACATGACCAACTCACAGTTTTCATCCCCAAATTTGTGCTAGGAAATGCTCATCTCTGGGCTGGATATGTATTCTGGGTAAAAAGCACTTGCTTAATGTACACAAGACCCTGTGTTTCATACCACACAAATGATCATGGTGGCACATACCTGTAAATTCAGGATTCTAGCAGTGAAGGCATAGGCATTTAAAGTTAAGGGTCATGGACATCTTCAAAGTAATTTCAAGATTGTCTTGGACTAGATGAGACTCTGTCCTGTAACATGAGTATTTGCAATATCTCCCTGCTCACTGAAAATTCATCTCTCTGAATTCTAATCTTAAACCAGGTAATATTAAGTCTTGAAGGTATTTGGGACATGAGTAGGTCATGATCATAGAGCCCTCATGATTGATATGAGTGTCCTTATAAAACAGACTCCAGAGAGCCATCTGGCCAACTCTAACATGAGAGATCACAGACAAAAGGCACAGTGTATGAACAACATAGACACCTTTTCATACCTCAATTGCTAGTAACTGAATCATGGCCTTCTGAGTCTCCAGAATAATGAGAAATTTCCTTTATACCCCATGTAAAGCAACTTTGCATTAAAGCTAAATTGAAAAGATGTTTATCCTGGGCTAAATTTAAGTTACATTGGTCCAAGAACCCCAACTGACATTACTTCAAATACCATTCTCCATCATGGAAGAAGTTTCGTGAACCTATCACAGATCAAGAAAATAATATATTCATTTGTTAATTGTGTTAATGGAAACATCAGCCATGCATGGTCTAGCAAAGAAGGAAATTCTATAGATTTCATACATTTCAGCATTTCTGACTTTCAAGTTACTTGTGGCTAAAGATCTCTCCAGGTTAGCTACCCATTTTAATATATTTTTATCTTTTATTACCTATTATTATATTTTTTATCTATCATTACCTATTCTAAGAAGGTTATGTCAGATCCAGAGTCAGGATAACTTTGGACTAGATTGGGAACAATTTGTCAATCTTCTCAGGATTTACTATTCATCCAGTTTCAGTCTAGAGACAGGTAGGGCTTCATGTCGTGGACATAGACTACCTCATTGAAATGCCCCATTGCTAGTATCTCAGCAGACTGAAACAACAGAGAGTATCATTGATTGCTTGAGTCACTACATGCTCAGGTGAACAGAAAACTCTGAAGTTCTCTCAGATTCTTTTCCTATTTCTGCAAACAGGTGCACTCTAACATGTGAAGAGTCAGCCTTGCCATGCTCAGCTAGACCTGTGCAAAACAAGCCTCCTAAATGTAGACTAGCGCTCATTTGCAGGGAAGAAGTATGTTCATCTGATTTCTGCTGTTCTTGCAAGTATACATGGCTAAGTGATCATTTTCCAAGCTATTGATGTTGTTTGCAAGATAATCTATCTCCTGTGTAACACTTGGCTAAGGGTTTAGTGTAAGCTTTACCAAGGGTTATAGCTTATTGTATTATACATTCTGGCTGGGCTCTTGTTCCTGTGGGACACTTGCTGTTCTGGGCTTGCCAGGATTTGGGAAGCTGAAGTCTGAATCACAGGTTTTCATTTCAGTGCCTCTTTCTGTTTTCTTACTAAGGTTATTTAGCTGTGTCTCAAAAGAGAAATGGATGGTTTTTGTTTCTTTGCTTCCCCAAAGACATGTGTCTTCTTGTTTGTGTAGTTTTTTTTTTTCCAGTTGCTTTTCTCTGTGGTATCAGGGAACTGGGAAGCACTCTCCCTAGAAGAATATTTATTGCTTGTCTTTTAATTATATAATTAAAGATTTCATTTTGTTTCCCTTTTAGATAGACAGGTACAGTGTGAAACACCATGTCCAACCCCCAATCCCTATTTGAATCTTGGAAGTGAGAGAAGATCATGGGGTCAGTATATTATCTAGAGAATAATGTAACCTGGAAACTGTAGAGAGCATGTTAGACATGCAAATACTTTTGAACACTGTGACATGATGATGTAAGCAGATGCTAAGTCCATTATATTTCCATGTTGTATAAGAATCCTTAATTCCTTATTGGTAGATTATGGACAATAAATACATTTGGAAAGGATCAGACTTGCCCGATAATTTGTACTTTATCTTAATAGCTGAGGAAGATTTTTCTGGCTCCATCTGAGACACCTAGTCTTTCATGTAAAATTAATTCATATCTGTATGCTTAATGTATGGCTTTAGTGATATCTGAGATCATAAAATAATTATACTGTATGCAAACTAGAAAATGAAGTTATGGAAAGCATGCTGGTAAAGATTTGGGACAGCTACTCATAAATCTTCTGCACATGTCTTTGAGGATTGTTTCTCATGAACAATATTACTATTTATGGCACCAGAGAACAAAATGTCAGCCACCATATGTGGGGATTCCAGTGTGCCTAACTGAGCATTTTCTCTGAAGAGCACAAAGAGCAGTCCATAATATTTACAAGTGTGTGTTTATAACCTGAAGGCACAATTCAAATGTAGAAATACTGAGTTAGAAATTTTGTAGTCCTCTGGAAAGTGCCAACTCTAGAGCTCAGTGCTCTGACTCAGGATCAGAGAATAAAAAGAGAATTATGCAGCTCCTAACACCCAAAACAAAGTCTAGACAGCGAAGAAGCCAAAACCCCAAACTGACCCTATGAAGACATGGGAGCCATAAAAGAGACAGAGCTAAGTCTCTTAAGAGCAAGGGCACAGTAGAGGTCTGGGATAGTACAGTAGTGCAGGAGTAAAGCACTTTGTGATCTTTAAGAAGTATGGGGAAGAAAGATGTAAGTGGGCAATTGAGAGATTAAAGTGAGGAAGCAGGAGGTGGCAAGAAACAGAAGCTAGATGAACTCCTGAAAGTCAGCAGGAATGGAAGTGCCCGAAAATGTTCAAGAAAGAAATGTCTGCTGTAATTGTAAGGTGTTTGAAAAACCAAAACCAGAAAAAGCAAGTGATGTGGACAATCTATAGAAAACACCCTGGAGTAAGGGATTGTGAGAGAAGACAAACAGTGAAGTACCAATGAAAATGTAGCAGGCGTGTAGGCAGAAACTAAAGGTTGCTCAGGTACAGTAAATTATGTACAGAATTCAATTTCTCAGAATATAAAGTCTTAGCCATTCAAAGTGTCTCAGCCTGTCAAAATTACAGTCCAGTGGAATAAAAGAATTCTATATCCAACTTATATAGTGCCCCTTTGTTTTTGCTCATGTGACTAAGAATATGTAATAAACTTAATAGCAGAAAATGCTGTGGAAAGGAAAAAGATGCTTCCTCTACTCTTCTCTAGTCACACTTTCCCCCTCATTAGAATAATGATTACTTGATTTTAATAACTCTACAGATAATGTATTTATTTGGGGCATATTTACAGTTCCTCCAAAATTACAGCAAGCATACAAGCACTTCTGTACAATGCACATAAGTGTAACAAAATATCTTGTGATCCTTACATAGGAACATTTAAAACATTACTGCATAATTTTTAATGGGTGTGTAGATTTTTGGTAATTGGCATGACTTTACAAATCATCTATTGATAGACGTTTGGACATATAATTTCTCACATGCTGTACTTGTTGGATAGGATCATAGACAAGAGGTCTTGACCTCCTTGATAGATATCATTAATACATATCTTACAGACACTGAGCTGGGTTGGATTACTAAGCAGCAAGTACCAACCCTTTTCTGTGATGTCTTAGGGTCGCAAATTCTTTCTTATGGTCACAAAGTTTTACTCACTCTCTGACTTCATCTTCATTGTGTGAAGGACATGAACTATGGGATATAATTAGAAGTTACACTATCGTTCTGAGATAGACCTTGCATGGAAAGGAGCAATCGCATTGCATTATTTATATCTGTCAAAGAGAAGAGGTCTCTGCTACTCCAGCCAGAGTCTAAAGTGAAGCCACATGGAACAGATGTGACCCTGACCTAAATTCTGGAGTTATTCTGTCCGCTAAGTTTTCCAAGATCATTCAACGTTACACAAACCACAGCTGCCCTTCATATTTATAGACAAGAATAAGACTTCATGAGAAAATGCCTAATGACTTCCTTTTTGTGAAAATAAATGAACATTTATCAGCTTCTTTCTTTTGCTAGGCTACATTTTTCTCCCATATGGAGTTAATTTACTGTAGTTACTGGTCACAGATATTTGGCCCTGAGTTTTCACAAATGCATTATCAACAAGAAAGCCTCTAAACAAAATGAAAAATGAAAAACATCTTGGCTGAGTTGACTGTATTAGGTGGTGACTAACTTGGATGAATCAGAACCCACACAGATCCAGTTGCTATGGTACTGACAAGCAGAAGGAGTAAGTGCATAATTGAAAATCTGAGGAGGTGTTTAATAGGTGTTGGATTCGGTCCACATCTTGGATCACTCAAATGACCTATGCTCTCCACTACTGCGATGTTCAGTTTTTAGAAGAAAAAAAAAAAAAAAAGATTCCCTAGGAAACAACTTAAAGTAGGAAGTATTAATTCTCCTACCTAGTGCCAGAGATTTTAGAGTCTGGTCATTTGGCCTTGTCACTTTGGGCCAGAGATGAAGCAAGATATAACAGAGGGAAACGTGCAGGCTGGAGCAATGTCACTCAGCTCATTTTGGCCAGGTTATACGTAGTATCTAAAAGGAAGGTCTATGGATGAGATGCACCTGTCAACATCACATCTCTAGTGACTTGCTTCCTAGAAATAGAACCCTCCTACTCAAACCTCATGCACCCATGGGTTTATTGATGCACTCATTCACCATGAAACCTAGTTTCCTGAGGATCCAAGCAAGTCTCAATTTGAGAGCCAAACCTTAGAAACATGAGGTTTTGTGGGGAACACTACATGCCAAAGCGATGGCAATTGTGTATCTCTTATGAATGCTCTGTTTGTGTGAGAAACTAAGCAAGGGAGATGGCAAGCCCAGTGAATCATAAAATGAGCAGAGTACAATGTGGCACCCAATGAAATGTATTAAACACGTGGGACAAGGTAGCTTAGAACAAAAACTATGATCTTCATCGCTACACCAGGTCCCAAGGCCATAAATGACAGCTACATTCGTTCTACAATACAAGTTCTAGAATTTTGCTTTTCTGGTCTAGTAGGTGAATACTGACCCCAGATCTGGTGAGTCTGGGTTCATATTCTCAAATTGTCCTTACTGGTTTTGGCTATACCAACTGCCTAATAAAAATTCTCATTGTAAAAATAATGTTTAAAGTGATAGCAAGAAAATATCTAGGTACAGGCCTAACTTTCTGTGTCTGCATTATGAAGATTATGACTTACTACTCTTGCCATTATAGACAGTCCATTGCTGGTGGTGTGATGGGTAAGAAGGAGAGTAATCAGTATCACCAGAACCCCAAACATCCTTTGATAAAAGTCTTCACTCAAAGACTTTAAAAATTTTGGATGAATAGTTTTGTGTTTAATATGAGAATAGAAAGGTAAAATTTCTCAATTGTTTTTCTTAAAGACACAGTAAGTAGGGCAGTCCTAATTTAACCTTTAGTTTTCGGTGCTAGGTGTTTGAGTTTTAAAGAAACAGAATCAGCGTATTTTGCACAAAATGACACCTGAGGTGAGAATTTGACAACCACATGCACTCATTGTCATTTTTGCTCTTCCATATAAAATGCGAGATAACAGTGATGGGTTCCAGGCACATCTTATATTAAATATCCTTCCTCCATAAACTGAAATCGCACTCTCTAGCATGCATATTTGATTGAGACATGTAGGCTACCTGTACCTTTCTTATCACCAGACTTTGCTAGTATTCCATTACTAATATAAAGACCTAGGGCATAAAATATTCAGATAATTGACATTTCTGTGAAATATGACAGAGAAGAAAGTTAAGGTGATCTAAGCAGGATGGGGCAATACCATAATCATCTTTATACCCAAATAAAATAATTGCATTTCTCTAAACTGAGAAAGAACAAAAAGGAAATACAGGCCAGATCAGTGACTTCCTATGAGATGCCAAGAGCCTTAAGAATTTCCTCAAATAAAAACCCAACATGGCACCAGAATTTGATGCCTCAACTGGCAGAATCTATGGCCATCAATCTTCATCAACCATTTTCTATCTCATTTTTGAAAGCACTATAAAGGTTGATTAAATAATGACACAGAAATCCCCGGCATTTCTTCCCAGAAGACATTACTATATGTGATATATATCTTGGCAGGGGCATCATAGACTCCAGGAGTTTGTGATACTTCCAGTTGGCATTTCAAGCTATAATATTTCTTATTTCTCTAGTCAGGAATCCAATGTGGTTATGCTGACAGCTGCTAGCTCTATCAATTCCAAATATTTTTCATGGGACTGGAGTACTAATCTGAAAATATGTGCAAGGTTATTCTATAGAAGACAGACTTGCCCAATGCTTTATTTCTACCTGAATTTTAATTCTTGCCCTAAGTAGTATCTTTGTCTTAATTCATATCCCAGAACTCCCATGATTGTGTTTTGTTTTCCAAGAAACCAATGTTAGGTCAAGTCACTTGATGCGTGTCTTAGGTCTAACGAGGAAAGAAGTATTTTTTAAAAGGTTTTATTTTTGTGTGCATGAGCATTTTCCCCCCATGAATGTAAAGATTCTGTGTGTGTGTGTGTGTGTGTGTGTTGGTGCCTGAGGATGCCAGAGGATGCCAGAGAAGGTGATGGGTTCCCTAGAACTAGAGTCATGGCTATTATGAGCTGGCTTGTGGGTGTAGGGAATCTAACCCAGGTCTTCTTGTAAGAACAGGCAGTGCTGCTAACTGCCAAACCATCTTCTCAAACCCAGATTGGATAATTTTTATTATATATGATTTTTATAATGTTTCAGGGTCTTTTTTCAAGCCTACAAAACTTGTTCTCAACAGCAGCCATGACTTTGTGAGTTTAATTTGTACTGACATAAACAAGAAACCGCAATTTTCTATCTGAGTAACTTACATACTTGTCTCAACAGTTCTTATTTGTTATGACCTGACAATGCCTTTATTAGTGACCCATCCTTCTGAACTCAAAGAGCACATTTTATTACTCAGCACCAAAAACCCATGTGAGCTTCTGAGTGTCTGTCCTATCCTGATGCCAATTATATGATTGCTTGCTGTCTATGTGTAAGTGTAGCAGACTGCTCTCTGAAATCTTAAGATCCCGGAATTCCATTGATAATAACCAGATCAACCCCATGGCAACAAATTCTACCATAAACTTCAGTTTACAAAAAAGTAAAGCAATAACTATGATGGTTTGAATAAGAGCAGTCCCATTGAGTTAATGCTTCATCATCCAGGAGTGACATTGTTTGAAAGGATTAGAAGAACTAAGGTGTGGGGCTTGTTGGGGGAAGTGTCACTGGGGATGGGCTTTCAAAAGCCCATGGCAAAACCAAAATTACTCTTCCTGCTAACAGATCACAATGTGATTCCGAGCTACTGAGCCAGTGCCTGCCTGCCTCCCTCTGTGCCTCTTGATTTGATGATGATGGACTGAACTTCTGAAGGATTTGAAATAAATGCTTTCTATTACAAAAGTTGCCCTGATGTCTCTTCACAACAATAGAACACTGAGTAAGGCAATAGTCAAAAAACCATTATGTTTTTTCATTAGTCTAATACCATTCTTTACCACTATACTTCTTTATGCCTTAGAAAGAAACATCCATTAGGCCTTTGGGAATACAGTAAGAAGGAATTTTTAGACCTGACATTGTCAATAAAATATTTCTGACCTCCCCATGATGACTAATAATACTCTCAACTTGATGGTGTTTAGAATCACTAAAGAGACAAGCTTCTGGGTGTGTCTGGGAGAGATTATATAGAGGACATTAATTGAGGTGAGAAGACCTGCCAGTCTGTAGACTGCATGCTATCCATGGATATCTGCTGGGGCTTTGGCTTTGGGGAGTGTTCAAGTGAAGGAGAGAGGAGAATTGGATTGAGGCTCTTTCCCATGGCTGTTGCTACAGTAAGACCCTGCTATACTGCTCTGCAAAGAGTGGGCTGGCAGTACAAGTGGGGAAAGTACAACTGCTTCCTGTTGCTGCTGCTCCAGGAGGTCAGGTCCAGTGGACATGAGGTGACCAGGATGGGTTACTGCAGCTTCCAGTGGCACATGCTTTGGGAGAGAGTCCTCTTCCCCAGGAAGGGTTACAGCTCTTATGTGACAGACGCTCTCAGGTGATCCATGCAGAGGTAATTCTCCCACCTTTATTCCTTCTGCATAGGGTCTTATGTACATTTTGGGGTGGGTTGGGGTCTGACATCAGATGCTTTCTAATGGCTTGGTCTGAGATGTTAAGGATACCTCAGCTGCATGTGGAGGGGCTTGGGGGCACTACCCCTACATGACTGATGGTCACAATCCTCTCCATGGGGTGTTGTAGTCACATGACAGAGACCTGGTCTGAAGCAGGTGAAGATCCTAACATCCTCTGGTATGTATGAGGTTCCGGGGCTTCCAACCCACTCAACCTTACCAAGATTCCTGGCACCATCTACTGCCCCACAGATACCCCTCATAGATGTGAGCAGTACCTTTCCATGGACCAGGGTCTCAGGCTATATAAACAGAGACAACCAATTGAGAACCAGCATTTGTCTCTGTTTCCCAACTGTGGACACATTTTGACCTGTTGTGTCAAGTTCCTGCCACCACAATTTCTCTGTCATTGTGGACTGTACACTTGAACTTTGATTGAAACTAAATCTTTCCTTTCTGAATTGTCTTTTCTCAGTTACTTTGTCCTAGTGAAAATAAAGTCACTAATACCTATCCTGGTTGGCCCTTATCTAATTTTATATCACAAGTATTCCATCATTGCTTCAAGACTCAGTAAAGCCCTTCATCATGTCTGAGTTTCCGGGTACCCGTATCCACACACTCCAACCAGATATCCCAGCTGGAAACCTGAACATCAAGTGATAAGTTTATCCATCAGAACAAATCCCACTATGCAGTCTCATGTCCTACCCTCAATTTCAAATTCCTGAAGACCCACCATAGTCTCTGCTGTACTCTCTTCCAATAGAATATATTAGCCATGTCTTACAGGTAATTTGGCTTCACCTCATTTCCTCCTGGATTGTCTCAACCTATGAGTATCACATAGATCTGGTTGTCTCCCCGGATTCCAGGAGGCTTACTAGGGGTAGTTTCAAAGAAGAATAAAAGTCATGTTACAAGTCACACAGGACCTGGAATGGATAGCCTGTTCTCTTTATTAAGAAGAAAGCCTGTGACACGACCATTAATTCTGGGTTTCTATCTAAGGCAGTGATGTTCCTTTGGCTCATCTTCATCTGTGACCTCAATTTTGCTGTTTTTCTTTCAGAGGCCTGACTTTGACATTAGTAATAACTGACATTGGGCATTCAATCTCTTTGGCAATCTTGCCAACTTTGCAGCTACACTTTGAATCTGATTTTCTCTCTTTCCCCTGGCCCTAACAAATCTTAGTGTTTCCTCAGAAGTTCTAGCGTATCCTTTGCTTCTTGACTCAATAGTGCTGAGACGTTTTCCCCATTGTCTACTGGTAACATTTTAAAATTATTCAAAACAACTCAATTAGCCTACAATTTTCAAAGCTTTTATTGCACCTAAACCCGGCAAATTCCATAGCAAGCACAACTTCCATCATTTACCTAATGTCGTTTCTGGACCATGATGAAATGCTTGGCTTACCTGCCTTCATATCGCCATTTACAATGGGGTTGCTATAACAGAATGCCAAAGACTACACAATTAACAAATAACAGAGAAGTATCACCCATGGTGATAGTGTTTGGGAGGTGGGAGGTCCAAGACTAAGGCATCGGTAGATACAACACGGCTGTTCCTGCTACTGCTTCATCCTGGAATCCTAACCAGTGCAAGACAGGAATGGAGAAAGGGTAGGCACTCAGTTGAGAACATGGAGCCACACCAACTATGTGACAGCAACCCTGAGCCTCACCATGTTTATTGCATATAGCACTAAGGGAGGGGTTGCCTAGTCTATGCTGGACGTCTCTGTGGCTGAACAATCTCAGATAAAAGTCCTCTGGGAGGCAGAAGCTGTGATTAATAACTGCAAACACTGGCAATAGTCACGTGTGGACCAGAGGAAGGTTCTTTCCCTCCAATGAATCTGAGACAATGAGTTCTTGACAGAGCAATGCTTCTTCCTGTCAAACAATCAACGTTTACCCAAGATTCCATTTGCTTTTGACACATTCACTCCAGGCTTCCTCAGACCTCCACACAGCGCTTAGCTACATCCCTCTAGATGGTGGTGTCTGCCAATACATGCCAGAAGTGCCCCAGTTTGTGGTGGTTTGAGTGAGAAACCCTAAAGCTCCATCCCTTTGAATGCTTGGTCTTTGTGTGTGGCCTTCTTAAGAAGGTTATAGGGAGTGAACCCTTGCTGGAGGAATGGTGTCACTGGAGACGGCCTTTGAGGGTTTAAAGCTTCTCTCCACTTCTACTCTTTCTTCTGATTATGATTTTGGTAAAAGACATGATCTCAGCATCCTGCTTTGGCTTTCTCTTTTGACATTTTGGACACTCCCTATGGAACCTTAAGATCTAATAAAATCTACCTTCTGTAAGTCGTCTTGGTCATGGTGTGTCAACATGGTAACAGAAAAGTAAATAAGTCAGAGCTCCCTCATGGTCAGCTTTGTTGAGTGATCCCATCACTTTCTATTGCTCAGAGAAAGAATTTCAAGGTATGATTTTGAAAGAATGAAAGCATTCATACCACGAGGGCATTTTGTTTCTTTGCTTTATTGTTTTATTTTTTTCCCATAGTTTGCTTTCGTGCATCACAGGTCTGTTGTCCAGGAGAGTCATTTCTCCTACTTACCATTACCAGGAACATAATGTTCCTGGTTATTGCTTCTTTTCAGTTCTATAACCCTTGGAATCAGTCCAGCTAGTTCCAAGATGTTAGTCAGAACTTTTTAATTTTTTTAACCAGAAGCAGATAGTATTTAAATGGTGATACATCAAACCTCTAAGTACAATACTTATTATCTTTATCAATTAACATACAAACCTTTCCCCATATTAAATATTTCATCGTCAGGGGCTAGTGAGAGAGCTCAGTTGGTAGAGGGCTTGCCTCATATGTACATGGGTTCTATAGGCAGCAGTGCCTATAAAAAACTTGTAGTAGTGCATAGACTTGTAATCATAGCATCCAGGAGATGAAGGCAGGAGGATCAGAAATTCCAAAGCATTCTTGCTAATGCGGTGAGGTCAAAACTGCCCTGGGTTGCATGAGACACTATCTCAACAACAGCAGCAGCAGCAGCAGCAGCAGCAGCAGCAGCAACAACAACAACAACAACGTTATGCTGCTAGAGAAACTAAATCCCAAGCAGTGCTTGTGCGAGGATCATGGGAGGCATACATGAGTTACTACTGCACAAAGAAGTCTTTGTTTTATTCTTATTTGGTTTCTAGGTCATCATCTTGTGCTCAATTTAATTTTCAATGGTTCCTTTTCCTTTGGGATTTTCAAGGGTACAAACATCATGTGCAGTAATAATAATGGTGTATACATTCTAAATCTTTCTCTTCTTGTCATGTCTGATAAGTTTCAACACAAAGGAAAATGATATTTGTAGCACTCATTTCTGGATTCTACTGAGAACCTTTCCATGTTTATTTAGAAAACATGGTCTCAGCTTTTAAGGACAAATCAGAGATGTATGTGTTATTTTGAGACAATAGATCACAAAGATATGGAGGTAGCATGATTTTCTATCGGCAGTTTTCTCTTCATTTTTATGACATTGCAAAAATAAATAGCCGCTCAATGGTCAGTTTCTCATTCTTCATATTTAATGCTTTTCTTCTACTTTGACACATCATAAAGAAAAACAGATACCAAATACTGTCTTGAAAACCAGCAAAACAGAAGGACACTTAAAAATCTTACAATTTAGGAGAGTAATATTAGGATAATTATAAGTCTGAGACTATTCTGGGCTATGTAGTAAGTGTTTTTCCTTATCTTAAGCAAAGAGAAAGAAAGGAATAAGCACTGGGGATATAGAACTATGTTGTTTGGATTCTGTGTGCATGTGTGTGTTCAGGTATGGATTACGTGTGAGACAACCATTACATCATTCCTCAGTCCCACTCCATTCTTTCTTTTCTCTAAACAACTGGTCTTCCAATGACATGGGCCTTGTCAAGTAGGCCATGCTGCCTACACAGGGAGCCCCATGGGTCTGTCTGTCTTCATCTCTCCTGCACAGAGATTACAACTGGAAATCACAATCTGTAGCTTCTTCACATAAATTATATGCCCCTGTGCTTTTGAGACAAGTATGCCACCAACTGAGACATCTCCATACCCCTAAAGTGTCTTACATTCTAATCATGATGGTGTGGATAAAGTAAAGAAATAGAGAAGAAAATATATCAGGGAGGGAGAATAATTATAGTAGCAATAGTAAATGTTCTTAATTATTATTAATCTTATCAGTGATCATAATACAGATAGATAAGCTACGTGAAGGTTTTATAAAGAAGGTCAATTTTAAATAAAATTTTTAAAAAGTGTGTACCTATGTAAAGAGAGAAAATTTAGTGCATCCCTGGCATAGAAAACATGAACAGGAATTAATAGTGAGTACCCAGGTGACAGAGAATTAACATATTGTAAATAACAAGTAGTTTTGAAAACCTAGTGCACTGGTTACTTTTTATCTTCATTTTATGTTCCTTTAACCTGATGAGAACCTGATGAGAGTCATCCTTACAAGGAAGGTGTTTGTATGAGAAGTGATTGGAGAGATACGAGAAGACATGACAGTCGGCAGCACCGTGATGGTGGAAATATGCACCCACTCCTGTTCACTTCTTAGCAGAGCAGGAAACAGAAACAGCACACATGACTCACTTCTCCCATTGAGGCCCCACCTCCTGACGGATCCACAGTGTTGCCAGCGGTGACCACATCTTCAAAGGCAGGAGCCTCTGAAGGGCATCTCATACTCATCAGAACACCATTGTTACATTCCAGAAACAAACTGGGGCAAAGAAATCAGCTCAATATGGCCCCATGGTACAGAATATATGCATTGAATATTGAGAAAACAGACAAGTGTGATAGAAGATAAAAAGCAAAGGACTGAACTCCAGTTAGAGCAAAGCATCGAGAGCACTAAGAAAATAAGGTTGAGTGTTGACAAAAGTTGAGCCTTTCAATGATCATAGGGAACCAGAGACAAGGAAACAGAGACTCTAACTGCTGGCTTACATGAGAAGATGATTGTTTTTTATTCCAATGGTAGACCATTTCTAGGTTCAATTACACACCAGAATAAAAAGATAAATATGCAGAAGCCTGGTTCCCAGAGGTAGCCAAGGGACAGGAGCTGATGTGTGAGATATAAAGGGAATGGGCCACTACTAAGTCTGGTATACACACATGATGGAGTAAGTTCTATTATCCATTAGTTGTACTAAATGAATTTTGAGTGAGAAGGAAGAAATCAGGAAACAATTGCCTAAGTTTAGAAATTTCAGGTAGATCCAGGATAAGAGAACAAGAAGCAGGAAAAGCTTCAGACAGATAGATAAAGAGGTACTAAGAGGTGTGTGTGTGTGTGTGTGTGTGTGTGTGTGTAAGTGTCTGTGTGTGTATGTTTGTGTGTGTGCATGTGTGTCTGTGTGTGTGCTCATGTGTGCATATGTTTATGTGTGTGTGCATGTGTGTATAAGTTTGTGTGTATGCTTGTGTGTGTGTGTGTGTGTGTATGTATGTGTATGCCTGTGTATATGTTTTGGTATGTGTGTGTCTCTGTGTGTATGTGAATGTGTATATGTGTGTATGTATGTGTATGTGTGTATGTATGTGTATTATGTGTGTGTCTGAGTGTGTAGTGTGTGTGTATGTGTATAGGGAAGTAAGAGAATGAGAAACAAGCATGACAAGGAAACAGTGTTTAAAAGACAGAAGGTATTTTTTAAGTGAAAAAGGATTTCAGAAATAGACATAGTCATATATATGTGTATGTGTAATTTGATGCAAGGAAGAGGAAGGTCACTGGATATGACAAAGGAGTCCCGTGCTATGCAAGACAGCTTAGCTAGAGCAATGAGGAAACGGAAGCAGGAGTGAATTAGCAAGCATAGAGTGATGGACATCTCTAGAAGAGGCTGAGTAACCGAAGTGATGGGAAGTGTGCTAGACAAACCACCATCTTGTCTGGCTTAGGATGAGTAGCGGTTTAATCAAAGGCTATCCTAAAATTTCAGCTAAAGACTGTCTGTGGAGATGAATAACCAACACATGACTCCATAGACTCTGAGAAAGCAAATTAACCTTCACAGTGAGATGTTAATCCATAGAAGACGTATAAGAAAAGACTAAGGTCTTTTAAAAATAAACTTTCTATTCAAGATATACAACAGCTCCTGTCAAGACTGTCAGCCTAGAGTCCTACCCTAGAGCTTTCTGACTTGATAGACTACAAGATTTCATGAGTTCATTCTGTAAATAAATCACTTTGGAAGCATAGACACTCAGATGCACACCCAGACACACACACACACACACACACACACACACACACACACGTGTGTGTGTGTATGTAAGTAAGTATGTATGTATGTATGTATGTATGTATGTATGTATGTATGTATACAGACAGAGGGAAAGAAAAACAGGGAAGGACAGACAAGCTACAGAGTCCATGATAGCCTGGAACTTTAACTTCAAAGTAAGGGTGGGATTTTAGGTGTGCATCTCCATGATTTTCCGTGGCCTTTTGACATAAAGAGTAGATAAGAGCCTCAGTAAACAGGATGCTGTTTCTCCTTTTCTGATAACCCATATAGCATTTCATCATAATGTAAGCATTTCATATTTATTTCATAAAATAAACTTTCATATAGAAAGTTTATTTTAAAAAGACCTTAGTCTTTTCTTATACGTCTTCTATGGATTAAAATCTCACTGTGAAGATTAATTTGAACCTGATATATTCATAATGAGTAAAGCATGCTTGCATACTTCCTTCCAACTAACTTCTGCTTTTCTACCTTCCTCTTCATAACAGCTTTCTATTTTTATGCCCTTTTTTTGGAACATCTGCACTCAGAAAGTGAGAGAAAACACCCAGCATTTCTCTATCTGACCCTGGCCTACTTCACTGAACACATAAGTAAATCCATAAGTCCCCTGACATGGTTTCTGATTACAACAACCAAAGAGTTCTGTTGAACTTAATTACTGACTTTTACTTTTCTATAACTCTACTTGGGTGATTGTTATAAATTTGAACCTACACATGTCTTCAGATACCTCAATCTCATGAAGCTTATGTGTACTTAATATTTGTTTGTGATCTGTGGGAGGAAAACAATCAAGAAATGGAGTCAATAATATTAGCAGATGTGTCCCCTTAGTTACAACGTTGCAGAATTGAATACTTTCCATAATTGCCACTCCAAGAATGGTTTGTGAACACTGAGAGCTAAACAAAGGGGGAAGACACCTAAACTATGATTATGGATCTTACATTTCATCAAAGCAAACAAGCCTAACAGAATTTCATAACATTACAAAAATTATAGCATCTTATATGTAATTATATATGTATGTGTGTGTACATATATAATTACATATGTTATATATATATATACATATATATGTATATATACATATATACATATATACATATATATATGGAGACAGAGAGAGAGAGGAGAGACTAAATTATTAATACTACAATGAGCAGAGAGGAAATAAAAAGATGCTCATTTTCTTGTAAAATACTGCTGAAAACACAATTTAAAAGGCAAATTACATAGAAATAGTCTTAAAGCATGCAACGGTGTGTTGCTTTATGTGGTGTGCAGTTTACAATCCAATAAATTCAGAAATAATCATTGCATTCATTTCAAATAGAGTTAATATCAATTGTGAAAAGCATAAGTCTAAAACAATCTGGAAGCTGGGGCAATGGTTCAGACCATTAATGTCTGACATGAAAGATCTGCAGCGTCCATGGAAAGGACTGTCCTGGCATCACAGGCTTTAACCTAAGCATGGAGGAGGATTTTAGAGGAGACAGTTGGCTTCTATTATATCATTGCCCAGCCAGCCTTGTCATTCAGAGAAATTCACATTCAGTAAGAAATCATGTCTACAGAAATATGGTAGTCAACAAGACAGGAATCAGCCTCTAACCTCCACAAGTATGTGCCCAGAGGCACAGAAACACATATACACTGTAGTCATAATCTACATTTCAAATGTTGCATTTTCCATGTAAATCTTAGTAATAGATATTTATAGTGTTAGAAATGAAATGTTAGCTTCAGACGATCTTTTACATAACTTAGAACTATTAAATTCATTTATTCTCTATAAAAGTCTTATGAATGACGCATTACAAACTTCTGCCTTAACAATAAGGAAATAGAAAGAGTAAGTAATCTGTGCTGAGTTCTGATAAGGACAAGGGGAGAAAGGTATAAAACAAGATTTAAATGTAAACTTTATAGCTTTCTTAATTATGCCATTACACAGTCTCTAATACATCTCCAACCAAATGCTCATAGTCACAAAGAATCAAGTTTGTTGTACATACACTGGGGTACATGTAAACATGCTAAGCATTCTGACCAACTTCATGAACTAATACAATGAGGAACCCAGAGCTCAAGCATCTTAGGTAATGTCCCCAAAACTTCAGCGCTTGGAAACAGCAAATCCCCAGTCTAAATCTTTGATCTCTATGATTTTTAGTAAGAAGGAAACAGGAAGAGATATGATGGTTCTTGGGTAGCAGCTGTGTATAACACTGGAGAGTTGATGGGGGTGAAGCACTGTATAGTGAAGTCCTTGCCTCCAGAAAAGCAAGTGCACACTGGAGGAGTCAGCCTCATTACTATCACGACTAAATGCCCAGCAGAAATAATGTCAGGGAAAACACTTTGTTCTGACCATTTATCTCATAGATCTCAGTCTACAGTCCTCAGTTTTGTTGATTCTGAAGTCATAGTGAAGCAGAAAAAGCATGGTGCGAAGATGAAGTGGAGGGAGGAAGATGCTGTCCATGTCTCGGTAAAGGGAAATCAGAGAGAGAAAAACAAGAAAGGGCTACGGAAACATCTGTCCCCCAAGAACCTTCCTCTAGTGACCTGCTCCACCTACTTCCTCCAAGGAGTCACAGTCTCCTGCCTTTCCCCACCTCTTGGTGACATCATAAATCAAATCCATAAAGGGCTGGACCCATTCTTCAGCCTAGCATTCCCAGAATGCAATCCTCCCTAGAAACACCATCCCTGACCATACTTTCCTAACCATTGTAAATGACTCTAGGCCTTTGTAAATGCAGTCAAGCTGACAATTAAGAATTACCATCTTACACATACACACACAAACATACACACACACACACACACACACACACACACACACACACAAACATACACATAAACTTTCAAGGAAATTTATATTGTGGCGCCAGAAAGAAATTGTGTAGCTACTTAGCAAAAAAAGGATTTGATGACTGGAAAATTTTGTTTGGTGGTTCATTCAGGTTACTATAGTAAGTAGTCACTCAACAAGGATAAATAAGGCTGCAGAACTAGTTAACTCCTCTGCCTGCCACTCATGGATTAGCACCAATGAATAAATACTTAAAAGTCCAGAGGAAGGAGAAAGCAATGTGGTCTTACATAGTAACTCAACATTTAATGAAGGTATTATCTTCATGATCTCTCTCTCTCTCTCTCTCTCTCTCTCTCTCTCTCTCTCTCTCTCTCTCACACACACACACACACACACACACACACACACACACACACACACAAAACCTCTGTGTATGTGCTGGTAAATTTATTAGGGCATAGACCCAAGGATAGGATTTATCTAAAAAAGACCTATGAGAATGTGTGCATTCCTTCCATAATTGTGCAGATGCTATTGATTTTGTTGCCCTGCTGTGTTCATGCCAGTTGACTTGCAATGCCATCTGTACTGTACATAGAGATAAAATCACCATAAGTTGAGTGTGCACATAGAAAGGTTGGAGCATAAGATGTCAGAAGTGACAGCGGCTGGACAGCATGACTTTACAGTCACTTTTTGGTTAATAGCACATGGATACCTTTGTAGAGTTTTCACAACCTGCCTGCTAAGTAATGACTTGGGCAGTTCAACAACAGAACTTTGTTGTATTTAGCTCAGAATTTTCTCCCCAAACCATCTGGGCTGGCAGGTGTTCATCATCAGATCTGGGTTGCTATGAGACCGGAGCTCACTAATGCAAATGAGGTGTAGAGACAGAAACCTAAATTTTGCTCATTTGAAGCAACTTTATGTGTGTTTCTGCTGGAAGTACCAGCAACGCCTTATGACTCTCCAAAACGCGAAATTGGTAATTAAGGTTTCCCAAAGAGGATGCTCTAGTGATCAAATGTGATAGAATAAATTAATGGCAACGTGTGTTTATTTTCGTTAAACATTATATGAATATTGATGCCCTTTCTCTTGGGAAAGAAAGAAAGAAAGAAAGAAAGAAAGAAAGAAAGAAAGAAAGAAAGAAAGAAAGAAAGAAAGAAAGAAAGAAGTCTGTGATCTGTGAGTATTTTGAATTGAAGGGAGATGAGAAGGAGAGTATGGCTTTTATTCTACGCAAGAGTTGTATCTTTATGCTCATAGTGAGAAGAGCCTAGATCTCAAGAAGGTGGTTTTCGTAGTGATATTTAACATGTACATAAAGACAACTATGGGATAAAGGGATCAGCTATATCACCTCTTTTCTTGTCTGGTTTTACATCAAATTCAAATTCAACCAACTCATCAGAAAAGGTCAGACTGTCCCAAGACACTGTTAAAGAAATTCAGGATTGATACTCAAGTCACACTGAGGCTGGAGGGAAAAAGATTTACACACATGATGTAAGAGCAGACAAAGAAGTCAGATGTTGTAAACTTTGGATTGCTTAGTCAAGCCATTCTCAAACTGTGGGTTGTGACCACTTTGGGCGTCAAATGGCCCTTGCACAGGAATTGCCTAAGACCATCAGAAAACACAGATGTTTACATTAGGATTCATAACAGTGGCAGAATGACAGTTATGAAGTAGCAATGAAAATAATTTTATGGTTGAGGGTCACCACAGCATGAGGAACTGTACTAAAGGGTCACAGAATTGGGAAGGTTGAGAACCACTGTCTTAAACCAATACCTCATCAGGAAAGTATCTGGAACACCACCAGATGAGGCGAGGAGTATCAATAGATGATGCCCCAGTGACTAACAGTCTCTCATCATGATGTGACATTATGACACACAGCTGGTGTTCCCAAATAAGTTCAAAACAAGCAGAAGACTAAAAAATGAGTTTATGAATGACTCCTTTTTGTTGTGACTATCTTTTATGCACTGGGGGGTTTCTGGCCACCAGTCTGTAGGCAGCAGGAAAAGTAAACAAGAAAGCCAGTGATAGACTTACTAGAATTAAAATTGTATCAACTATATAGAGTGAGGTTCTGCATGATGTTTCACTTGTGAAGTGGAGGGAAAGGTCAGTATCACTAAAAGGCAGCAAACGTGGGAGCCACTATTGCAAAGCAAAGAAAATATCTGAAAGGGCTTTGCTTAAAGTCAAAGTCATTGAAACTGACCATAAAGGGTCACAGATATCACAGGTCCGCCACAGACAGTAATAAAATACTGCTTTGTACCTTATGGAACGTACTCACCCTTAGATACATGTGTGCATTTTCTAGAACCACACTATGCAAAAAGAGATTCCCACCAAGTTACTAACGACAGAATGGCTCAATGATAGTAAAACAAAACGAACAACCAAAAAAACCCAGAAGTAAGCACATTTTAATAAGATGATTAAATTATTTTGTTCTCATTTATTTTAGTATTTCATGAAGTTGTAAAGTGCACATTATAATACTGTTACTTTGTAAAATCACTATACTACACAAGTTATGCATATTTATCTCAATTTTTAAAAATAAAATTGTATTTGTGTGTGTGTGTGTGTGTGTGTGTGTCTTTTGTCACAGGACAACTTTCAGGAATCATTTCTCTTCTTCCAACATGTTGATCCAAAGGACTGAACTTATATTGGGAAGCTCAGACTCTAGAACCTTTACCTGTGAAGCCATCTTGCTGGCTCTACCTCAGTTACTCTTAACAGTTATCTATTATAGGTGTTTAGTTACCATTTCAGAAATAGACATAGCAAGACACATAGTGATTTACTGATTATCTTGCATTTACAGAAGCAGTAAGGACACCAAGAGAGCTGCAAAATTCCCAATCTTGCAATTTCACACCACATAGCCTGTTATGAACTATGTAAATGTGAATAAAAGTTTTAAATGCCATATATAATGTTTCTAGAGATAGAAAAAGTATACACTGAATGAACAAGAGGCTAGGTGTGGAGGCAGGATAGGTTTGGCCCCATTGACTCCTGTGTTTGAATGCTTGGTCATAGGGAATGGCACACTTAGGAGGTGTGGCCTTATTGGAGGAAGTGTGTCATTGTGAAGGTGGGCTTTGAAGTTATATAAGCTCACACTAAGCCCGGTGTGAAACACAGTCTCCCTCAGCTGCCTATGGATCAAGACATAGAACTCTCATCTCCTTCTCTAGTACCCTGTTTGCCTGGGTGCTGCCAGGCTTCCCATCCTGATGGACTGGACCTCTGAAACTGTAAGCCAGCCCTAACTAAATGTTTTCCTTTATAAGAGTTGTCTTGGTCATGGTGTCTCTTCACTGCAATAAAACCCTAAGACACTAGATGTAGTCGCAAACACCTGCACTCCTGCACTCTGCAGGATGGGGCAGGAGAACAGGGAATCAGAGGCCAAAGGGGCTATGTAGTAAGGAGAGAGAGAGAGAGAGAGAGAGAGAGAGAGAGAGAGAGAGAGAGAGAGAGAGAGAGAGAGAGAGAGAGAGAGAGACAGAGAGAGAGACAGAGAGACAAAGACACAGACAGACTGAGACAACAGAGAGACAGATAGACAGAGAGAGAAGAAATGTATTTTGTTTTCTCAGTAGCAAGCACAATCCAATCAGTGTAACTTACAAATCAAGGCAACACTGCATTTTTCAGTAGCTAATTCAATCCTATAGAGAGAATTGTTTTGATTTATGTTTTAATAGTTCTCTTGAGAGTTGAATCTCTGAAACAGCAGAACTGTTATTAGGGTAATTCCAAACTGAGTAGAGGGATTACTTAAATTCTGGTAAAATTATGCTCTCTACTCATAAATTAAAATATATGTCAAAGCCAGGAATTCCTGTGGGTTCCTGCAAATTCTGGAGTAGATGGATCTCTGTGGGGTCAAACTGGCTAGGAAGATGTAAGTGATTTATTTATTTTCTTGCAAAGAAAATCTTCCCGAAGAGTGGGAGAATCTAGGTAACATGTGTTCATTTGGAAAACTGCTAACTAGTCCATCTGTGCCAGCTATGCATGGTTGTCCCAGACAATCAAAGAAATCCTGTTGATTCTTTGAGTGTTCTCTCTCGTACAAGAATTCCCTGAATGATTGTTAAAT
The DNA here is from genome assembly GCF_011762505.2 of Arvicanthis niloticus. Taxonomy (NCBI): domain Eukaryota; kingdom Metazoa; phylum Chordata; class Mammalia; order Rodentia; family Muridae; genus Arvicanthis; species Arvicanthis niloticus. The sequence continues at coordinate 46,634,324 of NC_133429.1, forward strand.
CCACAGGAACACAAAGTTGGCTATAGAGTGTAGTACACTGTTTTTAGTCTTCCTTTTTTTTCTAATCTATATACTATGATGACAGCAAACCTCTAAAAATTAACCATCCTTGAGTGAAATAAAACAGCAGCACATGATCACCAGCTACAGCGTATGGGTAACCCTTGTATCCGTTTTCCTACGAATTCATCTTAATTAGCTCCTGAAGCAATCATAACATCATGTTTCACTCTTCTGAGATCATAACTCTTTCAGAGACTCCCACGTTTATTCAAAACAGGACATCGTATGAACTACACATCTTTATGAAGTGATATTGCCCATGTTGATGGCTAATCTGTCCACCTTGATCTTGTGACATAGATGTTGATTGACACACATGTTATGATGTCAAAACTGCACTCTGGAAATTTCTACCTCGATCTGTAATTGTTGGTTCTTCTTTCACATCATTTTTCTAGTTGGCTTCATGTTTTTAGAGCACAAAATATACCTCTAGGAAAATAATTAACTCTGGCCCTATTCCCAAATACTTACTAAAGACAGATCTTGGCAGCCTTTAATTAATCTATATATCTGGGTAGTAAGATTTTGAGTAGGCACCATAATCAGGTCTTTTGGGACCTGGGTTATCCTAGACATTAAAAGTTAATGTTAAAGAAATTTAAAAAAAATGTGTGAGATGGCTTAACAGGTAAAGTCAATTACTTATCTACAAGCCTGAAAAGCTGAATTTGATTACCGAAACACACAGGGTGGAGAAGAGAACCAATTCTGGCAACACATCCTTGGACTTCCAAATCCTCAGTATAGTATGCAGCCCCCAAACATGCACTCATGCACACACACACACACACACACACACACACACACACACGCACACACGAAAATATGCTAGAAATAAAGAAAATGAGTAAAGTGTGGAGCTGGAAAGATGACTTAACTATTAAGAGCATATGCTGCTTTTGAAGATAATTGGGTTTCCAGTACCCATATCAGGTTGACAAGCTACAGAAGATCCCATGCCTTCTTCTCACCTAAAATCCTGCACTCATACAGATATACACACAAACACACACAGACAGACAAGACACACACAAACACACACATACACATATACACACCTCATGCAAACATGCCACAATTTAAAAATTAATCCTTTTTAAAAGGAAATAAATAAAATGATTTAAAAATTATCAGAAATTGCATGATTGAACAAGGTTGAATAATAATTCTATGTTTTTCTATTTCACAAAGCAAATCAATAAATAAATCTAAAGTAAGCAATCCAATCAACTTAGTAAATAACAAAAATATAAAGTCCTTTCAAAAAAATGAATGTAGGGGCTGGAGAGATAACTCAGTGGTAATTTCAATTGCTGTTCTTGAAGAAGACCTGGGTTCAGTTCTCAAAAATACATGCAATAGCTCACAACCATCAGTATCACTTGTTCTAGGACATAAAACCCCTTCCTCAGACCTCTGGGAACATCAGGTGTCCATGTGGGCACATGGTGTGTGTGTGTGTGTGTGTGGGTGGGTGGGTGTGGGTGTATCCAGACAGGCAAACACACACACATAAAATAAAATAAATTGTTTTAAACTTTTTAAAACAGTATTTTCAAATAAAGTGACAAACATCCCTAGATCATTAAAGGGGTCTCTCCTTGTGTGAAGTAAAGATACCTCTTCATCTTCTTAAGTTAATTAAATTTCCAGAGACAATGCATGCTTCCTCCATCAGATCCTCTGCCCCGTGAATCACCACTGCAACTTTCAACAGTTTTAAGAAGAAACTCTGCTACTCCAGGCTCACACCCTCCAGTTCATTGTGCTGTGATGCTTTATAGAGGCTGTGTTGCAAAGGAGAGAGGCAACAGGCTATCATCAGAATTGTATTATATGTCTTGTCGGTTGGAGTTTTATAAGTCAAATTAGCAATATAATTCCAATTCACTTTCTATCAAACAATTTGTCTTATTAATCTGTGGTAGGCCCATGTGCATTTACTCTCCAAATCCATGTGCTTGTGTGTGCGTGTGTATGTGTATGTATGTATGTGTGTTTACATGTGTTTGTTATAAATCCAGGTCTTGATGGGTATTAGGAAAGCACTCTAATACTGAGCTACACTCCCAGGCCTAGCTAAATATCTTATTGTTCCTCTTCTTACTCTCCCTACAGGTAATACTAAAACACCTACTTTTTGTTCCTTTAATTATAATTATTTTATCAAGTGCTACCTGTGTGTTCCTCATCTTTGGGTACTCCACTGAATAAATGAGAAATAAAATTTTTCCTAATTAACTTCCACTAGAAGAAAAGAATATGAACAATATAACATAATTCTTAATTAAAGTAATTAAATGAAGAAAATTATTGAAGGAAAACAAAATAAATAAAGAATTAGAAGGATTATCTGAAAGATAAGTGGGTAAAAAGGGAGTTGTTCTATTTAATTGATGACTGGGCTGTTATGCTCAGTGGTGGAGCACTTGATCAGCATGCCACAGGAGCTGGGTTCAATTTGCAGAAGTGTAAAGAAAACCTGTGTGGGTGCTCATGTAACTGTGTGTATGTGTGTGTGTGCACGCACATGCACGCACATGTGTGCATGTGTGGTGAGAGAGATGAGAGAAAATAAGAGAAGTGTGTGTGCATATATGTGCATGCATGTGTGTGTGCATCTGTTTATATGTGTACAAGAGCTAACGTGTGTGTACATGTACATGTGTGGAAAGAGTGATAAGAGAAAATAAGAGAAGTGCATGTGTGCACATGTGTGTGTGTACGTGTGTGTGTGTGTGTGCATGTGTGTAAGACTAAATGGACTCAGCATGTGGCATTTACACTTTTACTCACAGTAATAATTAAAATGGCCGTAAGATGGAAAGGAGTTCTGGAGTAACATAGGGAAGGTTTGAAGGGAAGAAGGGAAGGAATTATATTTTAATTTTTAAATTTTTTTTAAACAAGAGATCAAGAAAAGAGAAAAAAACACTTCATAAATCACTACACATCCAAGGATTACATCTTGTTCATGCCTGTGCTTTAGCAATTTTTCTTGATTTTATCATCAGCTTAGTCATTAATAAGGAACAGACCTGGCATGTAGTCATGGTGCAGACCATCGAATGCCGATATTACAAAGTAAACTTAGATTACCTCTTCAAACCACAGTCATAGTAATATCTACCAGGAAAACCTTTTCCTCCCTCATATAGATACTCAAAAGAAAGAAAGAAAGAAAGAAAGAAAGAAAGAAAGAAAGAAAGAATGAAAGAAAGAAAGAAAGAAAGGAAGGAAGGAAGGAAGGAAGGAAAGAAAGGGAAACAAGGAAGAAAGAAGTAAAGTGACAGTTTCCCTGGGGAGATACGAACAAACCTCTATTCACTCCAAATAGTGCACCAAAAAATGATTAAACAAATGGCTCCAATCTGTGCGAGCTTAGTGAACCAGGGTGTGTATTCCATCAAACAAGGAAGCTGGGTGTCTTGGAGTCTACAGCATCACCAAGAAGCCCAACCTAGCATGATTGACAACTGCCAAAGGTCGCACCTGTAACACCAGTACAGCTTTCAGTCAGCTTTTCCAAACCCTTCTCTTCCCCAGCCAGGACTCCGGACTTTCATCAGGCCTGAGCCAGTTGTCACTCAAACTACTCTGACGCTGCTCCTGCATCTCGTAACTTGCATGGATGGCCTCAGACTTGAACATTGTGTCAGCTTCCTCTCTCCAAAAAAGAATGTTTCAATGTGGAAGAAATGAGTCAAGAGTACCAGCACTCTATGAGGGAGGGAGGCATGAACTCATCTTTGCAAACTCTGCCTCTGAAGCATGCTTTTCACCAAGCTCTGAAGCCTGGGGGATTTTAAGGCGCACTTCATACCTCTATCTGAAGAAATTAAGTGTGTTTTAAATATGCTAAAATATCCCAATTCCAGCCCTAAGTCTCAGTCAGTAATAGAACTACACAGAATCTAGGCACATTTTGTGTCAGGAAAACTCTAAAATCACAGAAGTGTAACTCGTACATATGTATCACGGGTAAAGAAAAGAGAAAAGCCTATTCTGTAGGGGATTTTGCCATCTCAGGTTCTGTCCTGAACTTCTTGGTGCCCATGTGAGGTGAAGGATGGAACATTCATTGTTGTGGGTTGTTCTCATAGGAATTGCAGCACTCATTTCAAAAGCATTTAACACTTTTTTTTCTCTATTATAAGAAGACAATCTCAAAATAAATTGGATTACCAGGATAAGAGAAAAGCAATTGAATTTTAGTTATTTTGAAAGGGCAATTGGAAAACATTGTATTTGGTTCTTTGTTCTGAGTGGGGATGAGACCTTCTATAAAGGATGATGAGGCCCTGCAAGAATTTATATTATTGGACTGAGGTGCAAACTTTTCATCCCACTGCATTCCCGCATATTATCTATAAAACTGCAGAGCCTGGTCTCTCTTTCTGCAAATTATGTGTCCTCAGGAGGACAGTGGGATTCAGTGAAAAGCTCTAAATGAAGAGAAGGGAGCAAACAGCTATGGTGGCTCAGTCTCAAGGCTCTCTTGCTCTTTTATGAAAGGGTCAGCTAGGGTCTAACCACAGGAAATCCGTTTGCTGCAACCAGGCTCTCTATTATTACCAGACACTAGTTTAAAACAGAATTCTCAGCATTTGTCATCTGGATTCTTTGATGAAGAGACTTTTACTTTGTATTTATTTATTTCAAGTATGTGTACATGTTCAAACATGTATGAGCTACCACATGCATGTGGAGATCAGAAAACAACCTACAAGAGTCCGTCTCTGGGATTAAACTCAGGATGCCACTCATAAACCCCAAAGTCATTACTTATACAGTCTTAATATGTGGGAGGGTTTTATCAGGGGACCTTAGATAAGGAACGGATCCAAGATGTCAGGTCAGGACTCTGTTGCACTGTACACAGTTTCTGAAGATTTAGACAGTGTCCCTTCACTGTACACTCCAGTGTCCTCATGTATGAGGCTGTGCTCGGGGTATTGACTCTGCCTAGTAAAGATAGGTGTATTAAAGGAGTAAAATCTATTGTAGTAAAGAGCTTGATGAGGGAATAAAAAATTAAAGTAATTTGATAACAGCCTAATATCTTCTAATTTAATGCCTACCAAATAAAATCCAAATATCAGCTCTTTAAACCACAGACATATTCACTGTACCACTAAAATGGAATCTGGAGGTAGAAACTACTTGATGACTTCTGTTCTGAGAGGTCTTAGCTTAGCTTACTTTCCTTCTTCTATGACTCTGCTTCTTTGTAGAGACAACTGGAGAAAGGGGACAAATTGGCCTGTCTTTCCTGGTTACATGAAATTATAACTCTGGGGTTTGATGTGATTGCCAGTTTTCTTTGGGTTTGATTTGTATCTAAAAGTTGACCCAGGAATCTCACACATGCTAAGTGGGATCATCTGAAGTTTCCTTTCCAGTCTGAGCCAGTGTCTCCCCAAAGCAAACATCGTTCTGTGGGGATAGAAGCATGGGTAGAGGTGGATGGAGCCATCCCTGAGCTGGTGGTCCTGGGTTCTATAAGAAAGCAGGCTGAGCAAGCCATAGGGAACAAGCCAGTCAGCAGCACCCTCTGTGGCCTCTGCTTCGGCTCCTGCCTCCAGGTTCCTGCCCTGTTTGTGTTCCTGTCCTGACTTCCTTCAGTGATGAACAGCAAACAGCAATGTGGAAGTGTAAGCCAAGTAAGCCCTTTCTTTCCCAGCTTGCCTTTCAGTCACAGTGTTTTGTTAGGGCAATAGAAACCCTAAGATAATAACCAATTCTCATCAACTAAACTGTGAGCTCCCTTTAAGGACAGGTTCCTCTCTCCCTTGCCTTCTTCAGTATTGGTTTACTGTAAGAATGACATTAGTCTCTACTTGGCGGATGAGTTCGAAATAGAATTTTACATTATGAACATATTTTCTATGAGCTAGCTCTGCTGGGTCATGCCTCTAATCATAATGCTTAGGGGTAGAGGTAGGAGGATCATAAATTCAAGGCCAGCCTCAGTTACACAGTGAGTCTGAAGCTACTTCAGGATACACGAGACTACTGCTAGAAGAATATTTTAAATTAGAGTGAAAGGAAGCAGGAGAAAAAAATAAAAGAAAGAAACAACAGAATGACCTCGCAACCCTTTGTATAGTAATAGAAACTTGATGGCTCTCAACTTGCTCCTCTAGAGAGTGAGGGTCTGAATCTTCGAGGGGTTGCTCTGACCATGCTCTCAAAACCCCATACAGCATCTTATTCTCCCTTCAAAACAAACTCTCAGGAATTATTTTTCTGAGTAGCTCATTACATATGATATGCTTATTAAACATTTTCTTTTTTGCATTATTGATCATCTTTAAATCTGAATAAAAGAAAACGCATCTTGGTCATTTGACTTTTCTGCCTCTCCTCTTGCCCTTCAGGGTCTGGTAACAGACAGGGAACAGCTCAGTGTATGTGGACACGGCTCTGCACATATTCTTTCCCTCAAAGGCAGTTCTACTGTGGGTTGAGGAAGCTGGCCTCACAGCCACAGGAATAATAATCAGATTCTGCAGTCCCCACGGTGCCTCGGGTGTACCTGGTTAACCTTGGGAGGCTTCTGGAATTCTTTCTAGAATAATAAGACAAAAGCACATTAGCCAGACACAAGCTTGCATACTGAAGCCAAGGAACAGCTCATTTTCTCCTCAACCAGGATGGAAACACCCCGGGGAAGGAATCAGGGGAGCTGCTTTCTCCTTCCTGTCAGAAATAACTAAATGTTAGGGCTGGTGAGATGCTTCAGTAAGGAGCTTGCTGCCCAGGCTGGCAGTTTGAGTTTGATCTCCCGGATTCACATGGTGGGAGAGAACAGACTTTGGCAACTGGTCCTCTGACCTCCACAGGCATATGTAAGCACATTCACAAACACACAGAGGCGGGCACACACAGACACACACACACACACACACACACACACATTTGTGCATAGACACACACGAACACACACACAGACGCACACGCATTCATGCATTGACACACATGAATACACACCCAGACACACCCACATACACACACACACACACACACATACACACACCACACCAGGCCACACCTCACACAGGGACTATTGTGGTTTTCCTCATGGGGGAGTTTGGCTCAAATTTTCAGAGGTAGTGTGGAGCATGGTTGCTATATTCATCATAGGAAAAACACAAAATACTCTTAAAATTATCAGTCACCCTTTGTTGCGTTTTGGATGTTGGTCTGTTCAACCTAACTGACACAGGCATACCCATTGCCCTGGCCACTTGAAGTGGGTTGAGTAAGGATGGCGCCATTAGCTCATAGATTTGAATGCTTAGTCACTAGGGAGTGACACTATTAAGGGGTATGGCCTTATTGGAAGAAGAATGGTTACTGGGGTTGGGCTTTGAGATTTCAGATGCTCAAGCCAGGTCCAGTGTTGCTTTCTTGCTGCTACCTGTGGACCGAGATGTAGAACTCTCGGCTCCTTCTCCAGCACCATGCCTGCCTGCATGCTGCCATGCTTCCCACCATGATGGCAATGAACAACACACCTGAACGTGAGCCACCCCAGTTTCATGCTTTCTTGTATAAGAGTTTGCTGTGGTCATCGTGGGTCTTCACGGTTAAAGAGCACTGACTCAAACAACACTTCATACTGAAACTTGGGTAGCTAGGTAGGTGGCTTCTCAGAAATAGTCTTACATGTATGTGTGCATGGATTCCCATATACATGGGTGCTCAAGGAGAATAGAAGAATTCATCAGATCCCCAGTCGCTAGAGCTGGAATTGTGAATGACCAGGTCTGGGTGCTGGGAACCAGACTTTGGGGCCTCCGTAAGAGCAGCAAGCCTTTTAACCACTGAGCCAGACCCTCAGTCTTCTCCCATACCTTCCTGCTGTAAGGTATGTTTCCTAATCAAAATCAATAAATAACAGTTTAATGAAATATGAGTTTACACTATTGGCTATTTTAATATGCAATATTTATAGGGTTAAAGGTTATATAGTTAAGAGCTACACGATTAAATGGTTATGTGGTTAAACGTGGAGAATTTTCAATAAGATCAAGAGTTAACATCTTGACTTTGTAGCAGAAAATAGGTAGAGTGAGGGGGAAAAAAAGAGTGAAAGGCAAGTTCGACTTTAGTTTGCAAACTTATAAAGAGGCAGAATAACAAAGAAAGGTGACCTACCTTAAAGGCACAGATAGCCTGCCAGCCAAAGGCAGAGGAAGATGACAGGTGCGCCCAATGACATCAGGTCTGAAAAGTTCCCGAGGCATTGAATGAGCATCTAAAATAAATGTGATGCCTGATGGGTTTGATATTCTGCGGAAACCTTTGGGAAAACACGTCAAATAGCTTGCTTTCCAAACCTTTTTCTTGGTAAAGTAAAGAGTGGAGCGCGTCACCAGAAGTCCGAGTAACTTGCCTCCCTTGGCAGCTAAGCCAATCTCTATTCATAGAATGGGCATGTTTCTGAGCCTCAGCAAATTATGTTTCTTTTATTCTCAGAACACATATCAGCCCTGCCAGCCTCCGTCCCTGCGCTTGACATATTTCAATGTGATCCTGTGGAATAAAGAAGCCTTTCTCTCCACGTGCACACAAGCTTGCTCTTGGGAGTTCTCATATGAGTGTCAACACATGCATCCACTCTAAAGGTTGTGTGCACAGACCCTGGTGCCCATATATGTTCACCCCACGCTTACAACAACGAGCCATGGCGTCTCCTCCTAATAAGATCTCGCTTACGAAGAATTCATAAAAAATAATAACTGAGGGCTATCACAGAGTTTTGAATATTTTTTTCTCACCTTGCTTATTTCCCAGTACATGGCAGGACCCAGGAGGGTTATCACCATTTTACAATTATTTTTTTTAATATAAGTTTGGCCCAATAAAAATAATTCAAGTCTTTATCATCTTTACCAGTTAGAGGTAAAGATGTTAAGAATAGAAACATTCTTAGTACATGGTATAAGTTACCACTTCAGAATCCTGTCTCAATTATGAACGATACAACAAGAAGTACAGTAAGAATCTAAAACTCTTTAACTGGCTCCAAACAATATCTTTTTTCTCATTTGTTTTTAAATAAAAGCTTTTAAACCATTGTCTGCCTTCAGTTTATCTGATAATATTTCCATGAACTGAATCAAATAAATTTCTGCATATATCTTCAGACACAAGTCATCCTATTTCTTCTGTACCTTGATTATTGTTTACAGTAATTTTTAAGTTTTTAAACATCATGTCATGTAATGATCCTGAAGTATGAAACTTCTGTCCTTATAACTAGCTTTGTTCTCTTATCTGAGCCTTGGTTTTATCCAGGTCAATTCTGTGCTGTAGAGATGCCTTCAGACCCTTTCCTGTTCTGAGAACGAAGGGTATACTACAAGGGGAATAGGGCATGTGTTTTACCATGGCGTTTCATTGTTTTCAACACTGACCATGCTCTTCACTGAGATTACTGTCTAAAAATGACCCCAACTGTGACCCAATCTTACCTGTCCTTCATCTGTAAGTGTGATGATCTGGGACTCCCAGGCTACATCATAGGAAATCAACAAGTGATCTGAGCCTATCAGCCTATCAGTGGGAGGCAGAAGATTGTCTTGCATAACTTAGATTTGAGGTTGTTGTGCAATCTTTTACTATATAAGGAATGCTAATACCATTTTAAGTCTGTATTCTCCATTGGACTTCTCATTTATCATTTTGACTATATTTAAGAATGTATAGCTAGGTATGTCTCTCTCTGTGTCTCCCTGTGTGTCTCTCTCTCTCTCTGTGTATAATGATAATTAATGAAAAGTTAGGCCATGAACTTAAAAGGGTACAAGGAGGAGGTACATGGAAAGGTTTGGAAAAAGTAAGGGGAAGAAAGAAATGTTTGATTACAATCTCAAAAAAATAAAAACTATAAAACACTACCCTCTTATGTATTTATCTCCTTTGTTTTATACTCATGGCGTGTTACACATATTAATGTAAATCACATAAAAAGGATCACCTTGGCTAATAAGTATCCTGTACAGAGATATCAAACAGTCTCGCTTCAAATCCCTATTTTATACAATGGTTGGCTTTCTTACGGTTTTTTAAATGTCACTGTGTGCCTTTTCCCAAATTTTATAGCTTTCGTGTAATTTCTGCAAAACTTATTGTACCAGAGCCCTTCATAATGCCAAAATTCTCCAACGGACTGGGAACTGAAAGCCACAGGAAACACCTGTAGCTCTCCGCTGAAATCCAGCTTCCCCTGCTAAGGTCTCTGCTCCATCGCAGGACGGTTTCATGATCTGCTCAATCTTCATAAAGCTCACAGCCATATCAGTCATCTCGTCATTAAAAAAATACTAAGAAAAATATGACCTTACATTTATCTCAAATGTTAATGTCACATTTAATTACATAGATAAGACACTATATCTGATTCTCCGCTTAATATTAAAAATTCTTATCTAAGTCATGGTGATAAAAGAAAATAACATTTTTTTTTTTCTGATTACTGCCTCATGGACATTTAATTAAGACCAACTCTAAGTACTGGGCTCACGTGCTCACCCTTAGGGAAAACAGAGGTAAGGTCTGTAAGGATGGTACATTTGACAGGAGAGAAAATGGCCAATGGTGTCATGTGAAAATGATCAAACAAGCAAAATGAATGTCCTGAAGAGACCCAGGCCCTGGATGGGGATACTAAAGTGAAGACCTTGGAGGGGTGTGTGTGTGTGTGTGTGTGTGTGTGTGTGTTGTTGGTGTTGTTGTTGTTGTTTTGGGTTTGGTGTTTGGTTAGGTTAGGTTAGGTTAGGTTAGCCTAGGTTTGGTTTGGTTAGGTTTGGTTAGATTTGCCTTGGTTTGGTTTGGTTAGGATTGGTTTGGATTGGTTTGGTTTGGTTTGATTTGGTTTGGTTAGTTTAGGTTTGGCTTGGTTTGGTTTGATTTGGCTTGGTTTGGTTTGCCTAGGTTTGGTTTGGTTAGGTTTGGTTTGGGTTGGGTTGGGTTGGGTTGGTTGGGTTGGTTGGGTTGGTTGGGTTGGATTGGGTTGGTTTGGGTTGGGTTGGGTTACGTTAGGTTTGGTTAGGGTTGAGTTGAGTTGCTTAGGTTTGTTTAGGTTAGGTTTGGGTTGATTTGGTTAGGTTAGGCTTGGTTAGGTTTGGTTTGATTAAGTTAGGTTAGGTTAGGTTAGGTTAGGTTGGTCCTAGTTTCCCAGGAATTTAAAAGGCATGTTATCCCATCATCACCATTACTCCCTTGAACATATAACAAAAGCATTTAGACCTCAGACTACAGTCCTAGTTTTCGATAGTGATGCAGACACGGGCTGGGGTTTCTAAGGTACAGTCAATATAGGCTGCAATGGAGTAAAGCACTGTTCCACCTCCTATGACCTGAGGGCTGGCTGATGATGCCAACCCCGGGGCCTGTGTGCTCAACCTAAAGGATATGGTCCTTCTCATTAGTCTCCGTGAAACAAAAAACACCTTGCAACACTTCTTACTACATAACAAATAATCTTTCCACATCCAACTATATATAAGTACTCAAAGAATCAGGCCCAGTTTATGGGATATAGCCCAGTATGGAATTTCCACTTTTCTCAGTACAATGAGAGAACCCAATGACTACACATTCCCCATCCTGAACAGGTCTTCCTCAGTGCCATCACAGCCTTAGGAATAAATTACAGTATGTAGGTCAGACAGCTAATGCATGAGAGAAAAATTGGGGAGTATAATATTATTTCCATCTGACATAAATATTTCATTGATTTTTGACATTTGGAAAATAAAATGAAGTAAATGTTACTTAATAATAAGAAAATAAGGCATGTTCAATTCAACATCTTTTTCTAGGACTATTTAGGAAAGTAAGAAGTATGCCTGAGGGGTGTGTGTGTGTGTGTGTGTTTGTGTGTGTGTGTGTAATATTTCAGCCTGTGTGTGTCCAGGCCTGTGTATGTGTGTGTATGTGCATTTGTGTATGCATGCATGTGTGTGTTTATATAATGTTTCTATTTTTAACTTCTCAATGTAGGTTAAAACTGCATATTTTCTCACTCGTTCATGCTTGTTGAATGCATCTGTTCTCAAATACCAATGATAATAATTTTAGAGTAGGCAGCAAACATGTTTCTGTCTTTTTCTCTTTGAATGCACTAAGCCTATTACTAGATTTAAACAACAGATTTTAGCACATATCAAAAACATAAAACCTATGTGTGTATGTCTGCTTATACAAATTTATGTTTATTCAATAAAAAATAATGTATACCTACTTTCAGATACATGGAAGACAAGGCAAATTTTTCTTGTAACCCATCATAGTTTGATAAAATTAACTCAAAAAAGAAGAAATAAATTTTTAATGTTTTAAAACCAAGATAATTCATAGCTGAATAGAATGGTGTTTCCTGAGCTGACCTTGGGTGGTTATCAATTTTCTTGAAAATAAAAAAATTAAAAATAATAATAGTCATGTGAAATATCTGAGAAACATGAAGTGTTTAAAGTCTATTTGAATATGGAATATAGCAATGTGAACTGGGAATCTACAAAGGATGTATGTGGCACACAGAGTTCATTATCTAAAACAGTCCTGGGGAAGGGAGAGAAAAAGAGAGAGAGGGAATATCATTAATATCATTAACACACATAAAAATTCACTTTTTCTGAGCTGTTAATATAGTTTGGTAGAAAAGCACTTGCCTAACATGTGTAAGGTCCTGTATTCAATACCTATTATCATGACACACAAGAAGTATTTTTCTGACTTAACAGTTTGGTTAAACTTACAGGATTACATACCATTTAGTCAATACACACAAACATACTGTCTTAGTCAGGGTTTCTATTCCTGCACAAACATCATGACCAAGAAGCAAGTTGGAGAGAAAAGGATTTATTCAGCTTACACTTCCACATTGCTGTTCAACAGCAAAGAAAGTCAGGACTGGAACTCAAGCAGGTCAGGAAGCAGGAGCTGATGCAGAGGAGATGGAGCGATGTTACTTACTGGCTTGCTTCCCCTGGCTTGCTCAGCCTGCTTTCATATAGAACCCAAGACTATGAGCCCAGGGATGGCACCACCCACAAGGGGCTCTCCCCCCTTGATCACCAACTGAGAAAATGCTTTACAGCTGGATTTCATGGAGCCATTTTCTCAAGAGAGGCTCCTTTCTCTGTGATAACTCCACTTGTGTCAAGTTGACACAAAACCAGCCAATACACATACGTAATCAAAATTCTTACAATTTCAAAGTAATTAAATGCATAAAGCATTTACTGAATTGTAGAATTTGTGAGACTCTGTATCTGTTCAGAATTAATGAAACAAATTTTTAGGAACCCTCAAAATAGCAATCTTTATAGTAAATGCAGGTTCTCATGAATCTGTATCTCAGTATGCCTGTCTAGTTTAGCAGAAATGGAGATTAAAGTTACACTGTCAGATGCAGTAAACTAAAGGTCTTAATCCTTATAAACTTTGCTACTTACACCATCACAGTTGTCTAATAGTGGAGAAGATGATTTTTAACTTGGTAGCTGCTGAACATTGTCCATGTTTAAATATTAAAATATATGTAGCTATTGTGTAATTTCCATGTAAGTGGGAAAACTGTTTAACTCACATAAGGGCAGGACTACAATTTCAATAAATTCCAACTTGGTGAAACAAATGTTTTGCAGGTTACTTACTGAGCATGGGTGAGGGGTAACTAACAATAATATGGATAACCCAAATGTAGCTCTATCAGTGAAAAGCTTACCCCTACACGATTGACATCTCACAAAAGCTATGTCCTTCATCTCTGTACATGACTTGCAAGTGTCTGCAAAAGTCTGCCCTCCACAGGGATAATTTTTGTTTGTGGAGGGTCTCCTGTAAGTTTCAGGAACATCTGAGACTTGTGAATTGTTTGCCTACTGAGTCTTTTAAGCTCATGTTTACTTTCTGAATTTTAATGAGATTCCCTCCAAGATGGAATATTTCAATTCAGAGGAAATTGTTATATGACAGGAGACACCTTGCCCAAAAGGAAGAGTGCCACAGAACCATGGTAAACCCTTCACAGCCCTTTTTCCAAGTCTCAATTTGTAAAAAATAGTTCATGAATAAAAAGAGAAGAAAAATAAAATGCTAACTTTTGTTGATTTTTCTAGGGCTCCTAGATTCCCTCCTTTCTACAACATACTGAAAATTTGTGTAGCCCTCAAATTCCTTCTGAATTCTAACTCCAAAATGTTATGGTGCCATCTTTGGAAGCTTATTAAGGAACAATGATATAACCCGCATGAATTAAGTTGATGTCCTTCTAAAAGTATTTGGGAGCTAGCTGTCCACTTCTCCCATATAAGAACAGAAAATAAGATAGCCATAGGCCAGCCAAAGTGTGGACCCTCATCAAACACTGCATATACCTATGTCTTAATATTGGACCTCTCACGTGCCAAGAAGTTTGAAGTGTACTTTTTTGCTGTTTATGAACTACTGTCAGCTGTTTGTTAGAGCAAACAGACTAAAGTATTCTCTCATTCGTCTGCCACTCTGATTACTGGAAATAGTGCACATTTGTGCTACTACCCAGAGTGTGTCCATCTACACGTAGAGTAGAATTTAAAAGCAGACAATAACTGAGAAAAGATAGCTAACTCTCATCACATGAAGACTGCTTGCTGGGCTGAAGGGGATGAAAAGCTAAATGAAGTCATAATCAAATTTAACCAGCAACATATGGATTGAATAAAGCATCGTTGTGATAAAGAAATTATGGGTAGACCTTGGTCAGGAAGTTCAATCATAACAACGGGATTGCCAAGGTTACTAAGCTCCTCCCAGGAATCATTTATAGCATTGAAATCCTTAAGAGGCAAAATAGTCGAAATAGATGGATTTTCACAAAGTTTTATAAAGTAGACAGAAAGTGTAAAAGAATACATGAAGCTGATTTCTTTGAAATACAGATACAGGCGGGGGGGTGGGTGGGAAGTGGGGGTTGTTCAGTTTGATTTTGTTTTTTCTATTGTTACTGCACCAATGATAAAAGTCAGCATTTCAGTAGTAAGGAAATAAGTAAGTAAATAAATAAAAGCAAAGATCCCACAGACAAAGTGTTAATGGTCCAAAAAACTAGTAAAACAAATCCTCGGGATGTTGTGCTGCCAGAATCCTAAACTGGCTATAGGTGGTTGAAAGAATGTGAACATTGTTGGGTTGGACCTACACAAGTAAATAACACTATAAAGAAGTGAGGGCTGCCAACTACCTCAATAGAGAGATTTAAGAGGAAGCCAGTACATGGATAATTTGGCCATTCTTAGTAAAGTACAAATTTTTTCTCATATTTTTAATTAGTTACTTAATTACTTACTTAATTAATTGAGACCAGGTTTCTCTGTGTAGCCTTGGAAGTCATAGAACACACTGTGTAAAAACAGGCTGGCCACAAACTCTGAGATCCTCTTGCCTCTGCCTCCTATGTGTTAGCATTAAAGGTATATACCAACACACCAAGTCTTTTATTCTCATGGCATGTGAAATTTTTAATCAAAATTTGCAACACTGAGCTCTCAACAGACAGCATTCAGAAACTTGGAATATTGCAACTTAACAATAGGCCACTATATAAAACACATTGTGATCTAAAGGTCAGTTGGACATGCCGTCTGGAGCAAAGCACCAAGGGTATCAGCTGATGGGAGATAGTCTAGTTAAAAACACGTGGAAAGGAAAAACATCCCTAGGCCTGCAGAACTGCTGGTCAAGACTGTGACAGAGTGCTCATGGCTTCAGGGAAGTTCGAGAAGTTTTGACAAGAAGGTAGAAGGAAAACACAAAGCTGATGTGGTCTTCAGTAGTTTCTGTAAAAATCTAGAGGTGGGAGGAGGCTTGCAAGCTCATGGAGAATAGTATCTGATGTGACAAAGAAAGGAGTGAAATGGGAACTGAACTAAAGAGCTTCAAATGTTAACAGGAGGGGACCAAATCCATTCTCAAATCCATCAGCTAACTTTCCAAATGCTTCCTATTAGATGAAGTAGAGTATTGCACATGACACTTTATATTTTGTTGTGATATATGTGAGATAATATATATATGTATATATAATCAAGTAAATATATATATATATATATACATATATATATAATCAAGTAAATTTTCAGTACTATACCATATATTCTTATTTTGACACTCACCAATATAGTCAACTGTGTGTCTGTGTGTCTGTGGTGCCCACGTGTGGCCTGGCCGTGGGTCCTATTGAGCTGAGTTGTGGGTCCCGTGTCTGCCACCCCAGGCTGCTCAGTGGGGCAGAAGCATGGGAATTTGACTGAGTTCACTCCATGAAGTGCTGGGCAGATGTCAGGCTAGAGGAAGCCACTGAGTTCCACTCCGGGCGTGGGGAGATCCCAGTCTGAGGTCCCGCAGGGGCGGAGTTCTTTGGTCAGAGGTCTCCAAGCCAAGAAGGCTGGTTGGAGACTGGCTGGTCTCAGCCCTTGGGCTCTCAGATGCCTCTGGGAAACTGCAGAAAGACTGAAGCTGGTGGGGGTACACAGGCTGGACTGGCCCGCAGCTGAGAAGGGTAAGGAAGAGAAGCACTGGCATTGCCCTGCAGGGTGGTAAGACTCTTGGTCAAGGCGATTCACTTGGCTGTGTCATGGCTGGCTCAGCTAGCTTGCTTGAGTTGACAGGCCTCTGTGGCTGGAGCACAGAGAGGTCCTTAGAGGGAGATTAGGCAGAAGCTCATTGGTTGAAGGCCCCGACTATGGTTCTCCACAGTAGGCCCCAAAGACAAGAGGAAGTCCATGGTTCCAAAACATTTATTGTCATGGCGGTAAGTGGATGAAGCTGTAACCTGTATCCTCAGGATGGGCCTGAGGTTAAATATCTTTTGTAAGGAGGAGGGTCTGGGAAAGAATGCTTAATTGGCTACGCCCTCTGGCCTTTAGGTATTTCATTAATATGGAGATCTCTCGAGGCTCTGTGGCCTGTAGTCACGCCCTCTACTTGTGATGGCCACAAACCTTTTTATTGGGAGGAGCTGTGGAGGGCTGTCCTGAGTGAAAGGAACCAGGGCCCAGGAGCAAGGCTGAACACTTACCATCTGTTTAGGGTATCCAGGGTTCAAGGCCTAAGCTCAACCAAGTACCCAGATGCCTCTCACAGCCCACCACCCCACAGTCAACTAGAAAACTCAATTTTTGTGACAAAGTACAAGACACATGGTCACATTTAAACCAATGAGAATGGAGCTACATTATCTCAAGTGGTAATAGACATTATTACATCCATAAATATTTTCCTGGTCTTTATAGCTGTGTTGCACAGCACAATTTCTATGTGGAGAAATGCTGAGGCACAGACGTGAAACCAAACCAAATCATAGAAGGTGAACAACAACAGTAAAATTTGCCAACAGTTAGCAGTTCAAACTGAATCAGCAAGGGGCCAGTTTTCTTAGGCTTGTGGAAATAAAAACAAAGCAAAACAAAACCAAAACAATAATAATAATAAATAAAAAACTACTATCACCTATAGGTTTCTTCCTGGCAACTTGTAAATTTGCAAGCTAACATAGTTATCTTTCACTCAGAATGTGATCAAATGTGGCTCAAAACAGGATTAGTGTCTTTAGCATTTCTCACCATCCATCTGTGTTTTCCTCAGCTGTGGCCTCTCATCCATGGAGAGCCTTCAAACACCTTGTCCACGTAGCCAAGATGTAAGGCAAATAGGCATCATAGATGACTGTATGGGAGACTTCTACAGAATGTGCAAAGAATTGGCACATGCCCTTCTTTAACACAGTGTGTTTCCACCACCACCACGCAACCCATGTGAGATGCTTGGACTCCTGAGGGAAGCTGTGGTTGGCAGAGCATCCTCCTGCATCAACTCCTCATTGCTCAAGTGAGGGCACAGCTCTTCCCAGTACACATAACCATCTATCTTTACAACAGCCAGGTGCTGACTCTCGGGTTGGTTGTGACAAAATTGATATTTCAATTATTTTCTCTTTCATCTGTCAGCCCTTCCTTCTGATACGTAAATCTGCTAGTAACAATTATTTAAGTCCCAAATTCCAGGCTTGTGCAACCTGCAGCCCACAGACTCTACAGTATACCCAACTTGCTTTCTGCCTTGGTCATCTAACTCTTTATAATATGCATAAGGTGACAGGACAAGACAGTGCAGAGGTCCCTCCATGTAACATGATGGTTTGTACGTGCTTGGCCCAAGGTACTATTGGGAGGTATGGCTCTGTTGGAGTAGGTGTGGGCTTTAAGACCCTCACCCTAGCTGCCTGAAAGTCAGTATTCTGCTAGCAGCCTTCAGATGAAGATATAGAACTCCCAGCTCCTCTTGCACCATGCTTGCCTAGATGCTGCCATGTTCCCGCCTTGGTGATAATGAAGTGAACCTCTGAACCTGCAAGCTAGCCCCAATTAAATGTTGTCCTTAGAAGAGTTGCATTGGTCATGGTGTCTGTTCATAGCAGTAAAACCCTAAGACACTACATCTTGTATTCTTGCTGAGGCCATTTCAGGTTTAACTAGAATTTGATCTCCTTGATAAGAAATCCCATGGAAATTTGCTCAAATCTCATCTAGAAACCCTGGGTCTAAACACCCCAGCTAATTTATCTTAGCTTCTGTTAAACTGCCTCCTTTTACCAAAACCACTTGGCGAAGGGTGCGATAGCAAGGTGTGGTGTTTTTCTTTAAAAGCCTCTTGCTCTAAATGCCCAGGGCTATCCTTAGGTTCTGAAATACCTGAGCCCAGTGGGCTGGACTCATTATTTGTCCTTCAGTTTTAGAACATTTAGGTTAACTTTATTTCCTAGCTTTCGTAAAGAGGGCAGCAATGAACACAGCTGAGCAAGTATGTATGGAATATGATGCCTAGTTCTAAGAGAATATGGGAAGCAATGATTTGTCCGAGTCATATGGCAGATTCACATTTAGCTTTTGAGCTTCTCCACACTGATTTCCATAGTTACATCATGTGTCCGTGGACACCAGGACTGATTTCTAGCCGTTTCCATCATGAATAATACTGCAGTAAACATGGCTATGCCGATGTCTCCGTGAAAGACGCCCATATTTAAGGCTAAATTTTATTTCATGGTACATAAATGCCACATTTCATGTGTGCATTTGCATATTAATGGACAAAATGTTCCATGTCATGCTTACTATAATATCCTAATGAAGTTGAGTGTATTTATATTTTCTTGATGATATACAGATTTTTACTTCCTTTGGATACATATACAGCAGTAAGCTGCTAATTTGTAGCTTAGTCTTTTGAGAAACCTTCCTACTATTTTCCACAATAAACACAGTAACTCACATGATCACCCACAGCTGTACAAGGCCTCCCTTACTCATGCTCTCCATCAACTGGCATGTTTTATTCTTAGACAGTAGCCACTCTTACCAGTTGGAAGTAATCTAGCATTATGGTGCTAATTTAAGTTTCTATAATGAACAATGATACTGATAATACAATAATACTTCAGGATCATTACATGACATGATGTTTAAATACTTAAAAATTACTGTAAACAAGAATCAAAGTACAGAAGAAATAGGATGACTTGTGTCTGAAGATATATACTAAAAGCATACAACAGTTTAAAAGCTTTTATTTAAAAACAAATGAGAAAAAAGATATTGTTCGAAGCCAGTTAAAGAGTTTTAGACTCGCCGGGTGGTGGTGGCACACGCCTTTAATCCCAGCACTTGGGAGGCAGAAGCAGGCGAATTTCTGAGTTCGAGGCCAGCCTGGTCTACAGAGTGAGTTCCAGGACAGCCAGGGCTACACAGAGAAACCCTGTCTCAAAAAACCGTTAGCGAGAGAGAGAGAGAGAGAGAGAGAGAGAGAGAGAGAGAGAGAGAGAGAGAAACTCTTACTGTACTTCTTGTTGTATCGTTCATAATTGAGACAGGATTCTGTAGTGGTAACTTATACCATGTACTTAGGAAGAATGTTTCAGTGACCATATTTTCATACGCCTGTAGACTCTTTCTAAATCTTTTTTGGGGAAACTGTGACTTAGTTGCTTTGCTCATTTTTCTATAGAGTTCTTTCGTATTTTGCTGTTGAGTTTCAGACACGTGCCTATTCTGCCTGGATGTGTTCCTGCTCATCCCGTTACCTTTCTCTTCACCTCGCTCGTCACACCCATGGCCTACCACAACCTTTCTGTTTGCTACACGATAATTTGGCTAAATTTTACTTTTTTCCCCCTTGTTCTCTTCTAGTAGTTTTATGGTTTCATAACTTGCATTTGCTTCTTTATTTCGAGTGGATTATTTCTAGTGTTATGAGAAATGGTTCACTTCATTCTTCCTCTGTGGACATGAAGTGGTGTCACAACACCTCACACCAAAAGAGCCTGTCTCTTCTTTATCATACCTGCCTCACACTGTTATAGAAATGCACTTACCTATAACTTTTTGGTTGTATTTCTAGGATCTGTATCCAGTTCAACTGTGTTCCTTTACTTTTCATTTTATTTATGTTTGTGTGTATGTGCATATGAGTTCAGGTGTTGCCAAGACAAGAGGATGGTATCTCCCCAGAGATGGAGTTATAGAGATGGTTGTGAACTAGCCACTGTGCTTTAGAGAACCAAATTTAGGTCATCTGTATGATATGGGCATGCTCCTAACCACTGAGCAATCCTTGAATTGATGTTTCTGCCAGGGACTAGCACTGGAGAGTCCTACTCCATGCTCTGACTGACATTCCCCCTTTATAGTCTTAAAAGACTTAGACAGTAATGTCTTGGATCTGCTCCATCTTCTTGCTGGAGCAGCAGGGGTACTTACTTTCTATGCCAAGAACTTTTCATGACTTTACTATTTTATTTTAAACAAAAGCATCTTTAGCATATTTTAAAAGAGATATTTATTTATTTATTTAGTTAGTTAGTTAGTTAGTTTGTGAGAGTGTGCGGGTGGGTGAAGGTTTCCTGAATGTGCTGTGATTTGCAGTCGGAGGTCAGAGAATAACTTGTGGATGTTGGTTAGGTCCCTCTATCCTCTGAGTCAGGGGTTAAATTCCAGTTGCCAGACTTGTCAGCAAGTGTCTTTACCCCGTGATCCATCTCACCAGCTCTGATGCAAGAACATTAGGTTATAAACAACCTTACATCTTTATACATTGAAGACATCAAACTGAAACATGGGTAAAAAGTCCTCCTGTGTTTTGTTACCTACATAATTCATGGCTACATTTTTGTAACCCAGTTTTCACTGTGTTCAATTGAGCTCTGCTAAGTTGTTTTAACAGGATGGATGAGGCTTTAAATTGTATTATTATTATTATTATTTCTACTCTCTCACCTAGCTTACCTAAACTGATTAAATTAAATAAGATTTCTGCTAAAACCTAAACATCTCAGAGAAATAACCTAAGGTTAGGTTAATACTTTTTCTTTATTTTCTTCTCCCCCTATCCTTGTGATTCTAATGACCTTAACACCATAATTAACATATACATGTTGTACCTATACAACATGTATATGTTAATTAACTATTAACTACTGCTAGCTCCTCCCATTGTAAGACTGGATTTACAACCGTGTGGATGGCATTTATTTTGAGCCCCAGAGCTGTGCTGTCAAATAAGAAACCTCCCATAAATATATGTTGACAGACTTGCTAGCAGCTCAGCGCAGTGCAAGGATATAATGAATATATCCCAATAGCTTGGTCATGTGTGGAAGGTTGGCACATAGCAAGCTTTATAAAAAATTACATACTTTGACTCTGAGACTTCTTAGAATTCTATGCAATCAATGAGTGTAATGTCTTGAGGATTTTAAATTTGGGGATCCCTGCAGTGAGTTTATTTCACAATATTAGTTTTCTGATGAACAGTTCTCAACTTCCAATTCCAGTGTTTCATAACTATGGGCTAGTGTCTTTAAAGAAGGAAAATAAAAATTAAGCTTTCATTATTCAAAAATGCACTATGGAGCTTTATATCAAATTCTCCCTTTCAATATTGTCTTTCACCGACTTTAGCTTGATTTATGTGGGCGGCTGAGTTATTTGAAGTCTGTGATTCTGTTTGCATAATTTTCATAATGGAATAAATAAAATTGTGTTTTCAAACTGTCAAAAGATGTCCCAAATAGACAGCTGAAATGCATCTGACAAAATTCTCTAGCAGGAGTGTTTCAGGAATGCTTGCCTCATGTGTGAGAAGTGGATACTGTGAATGGATGACTGCCTTCAGAGTCAAGACTCTTTGCAAAGCACTAAAATCACAGTTCTTATTCACACCCTTATGAACAGAAATGCTGTAACTACCTGGTTACATGACAGTGCTGACATACTGTGGCAAATTCATCTTTTGCTTGTCCAGATGCTGAGTTGAAAGGATTCTGAGAAGCATACTGGAGGCAGATGTCGTTCTTGTACCTATACAACATGTATATGTACATATGTCACTATTGTCGTGCATATTACACATAGTCATGACAGCTAGGAACAAATAGCACAATTTCCAAACTATCACAGCCAATAAGACCTATTGGTGTGTGAGGAATAAAGAGTCAAAAGATCAATGGGTGTAGATATAGAAGAGTTCTTTTACAAAATATATTTATGACCAAAATATATATATATATATCACAATGAGTGAAAGTGCTTGGGCCAGAACCCCAGTGGTCTACCATTGTAAAAGTCATGAGGTTCTTTTGCTCACAGACAATTACTAGGGAAGCCAAGAATGTTAAATACATGGAGCTGTCTCTAAGATAGAAGACTAGACAATATCAGATCCTCCTCTAAGCCCTTAAGTTATAGAAGCCATTTACGGAAGAAGTTACATGTACTTTGATAGTCACACCTTAAGCTTTATTGTGAAAATTATCATCAGGAAACTTGTTTATAAATTGTAGTGTATTTAAATATGCCTAAAATAAACTGCCTTTGGTAAGACTCCAGAAGTTTGAACCAACACAGGCTACTGGGCTGTGGTGAACCAGATTTTCTTCTTGCCCCATGTAGGCTGTTACCATGCTGGTCCCTTGTTTACAAATACTTCCACATATAATCTCTGAAACCTGCACCAAAAAATAAAAAATGCCAGGTGTGGGGCAAATATCTACAATCCCAATAGTCCTGTGATAAGATGAGAGGAATTAGGCCAAAGTCTCACAAACATGGTTAAACTGTAGCAAAACCAAGAGAGACCCTGCCACACCAAAATGGAAGCCAAGAGCTAACTCCCTAATACTGTCTTCATACTCAAGCATACAAGGTGTGATACACATACACATACACACACACACACACACACACACACACACACACACACAAAACAATTAAAACTTTCAAACATTTTTAAGCATTTACTAAAGCAACAACTAAGTGGTTGCTTTTATGAATATTCTTTGTTCATGCTATATAATTCTTTCTATTTGGTTTTTTTAAAAAAACAGAAAATTAAAGCTTGGTGGTACAGTGGTTGCTTAAAGTGCAGAAACCTCTGAGTTTGATCCCCTACACTACCTGAAGCATTTAATTAATTAATACTAAATTATTGTTCAGAGAGCATAAGTGACTTCTAAAATCATAAACTTAGCAAAATGATGTGATTCATACATTTCAAAATCATTGCTAAGTTTATTACAGCATCTGCCTATGGTGATGATCCTTATGTCTGAACAAGCAGAGAATTTGAAATGTTGAATCAGAACACTTTACATGAAATTATAAATTCAATACAACTAATAGCTTCATAAAATCTTTCCTAAGAAGTCTAACATCTTAATCCCTTAAGGTCTCTAAGCCCGAATGTAAGATAGGAAGCCTCTTTAATTCATTTTCAGTCATTAAACACACTAATTGTAAGCTTTGTATGTGTCAGACACCCAGCAGGATTCTGAAGATTAATTTATTTCAAAGGTTTTAGACTCTTCATTCTGTAAGGCAGACTTAATGGTCTATGAAGTCATTCCTTCTAAAAGGATTCTGCATCCCTACTGTGTGTTGGATACTATAGTAGAAATGATGGAAAGGGTTAAGTATTGATCATTGTTATCTAGATTATACTGGGGAAAGACAGACTTAAAAAGTAGTAACAATCTAATTAGTATGAAACTGTATTTCTCTTGAAGGGATTCAACAGGTCTTGAGAAAGCAGCAGTGTTCAGTAAGCATGGAGTTGACCATACTTTCTGAGATTTTTTTTATCCAGTGTAAACACAGAGTTGTTATGGAAAGCTCATGGCAGGCAGACAGGATATCCACTGAGGTCCACCTTGTGCTGGACAAAATAGCAGAGAATTCAGCTTTCTTGGAATTTTTCTGAGGGAATGTCATTGCTACCCACTGTACATGGGTCACACCTGACAGTTTATACTAATGTGGCAAGCCATGAGGTGCCTCAGGAAGAGGCTGCTGATAATATATACCATCAAAGTGACTGGAGGTGAGTTCCATGTTATCCTGAACTCAAGCAATGGGGTAATTAGATGGAAAATTTGAACTTGGCTATGTGGAATCAGCCAGACCTAAACAATGAGCCTTAAAAGAGACCAAAAAAAAAAAAAAAAAAAAAAAAAAATCCCTTGTTTCTCTCTTCTCTAAACCAACCACAAGATTGCCAGAGTCAGTAATTGTCTGGGCCCAGGACTTTGGGAGAGCTTCAGATCCTAAGAACATAGGTCTTCCCACTCTAAGCTGCTATTGTTATCAGCCCCAAGGCTCAGTCTCTGGCAATCTTGAGACACCCTGTGTTTCTGTTGTACAACATGGCTTGATTAGCTTCCTGCTGACTTCATCCCATTATGTGATAGTTTCTGCTGTCTTAGTCCCATTTTCCCCACAAATAGTGTATAACAGCTTCTTAATAAACTTGGTTGGCATATGACATAGCTTGTGCAAGATCTCTTGAGCTCATCTAGTCTGTCTTCCCTGTCTTTTATCTCCTGGACCTTCTTCATTAGGACTGAAGAACAACTTGCTGGTCCAGATCACTTTAGCTCTTGTAAACATCTGAGGGTGGCAACTCCTGTATATATTCTCACAAATAAGTATCACCAGGCTCATAGCCTAATAATAGTAGAAGTTCTGTTTGAAACTCTCTGTCATTGACCTATGCTCATGGTTCTTTGGTCCTGAATTGTCTATGTTTCTTGAAGCAAACCATAATGGTGAGAAAATATCTTTCAATAGAGTCTTGAGAAATTGTCTTCACCGGGGAAGACCACAGCAATTGATTATTCAATATCAAATGTTCCGTCATGAAAGTATTCAGTTACAGTTAGAAATGTGTGTGTGCATGTATACACATATATGCATGCAAGAAAAAAAATGGAAAAATAGTGGAAAAAGAAGACATGAAGTAAAAGGAAAAATGTAATTATATTATGGTCTCAAAAGCAAAATTATATTATTTTTATTACACAGAAGTATTCAAGTGTCCCATTACTCAAAAATATTACTCAAAATTAAAATTATATCCTCAAGGAAATGGTAGAAATGTAATTGTATTATAATCCTTAAAGTAAAAATAAATAGTTAAATAATATGACAGCGATTTGCGGAACACCCCATTTTAAACTGAAGTTGTTTGCTAGAAAGAGTATAGCCTTTTTTTTTTTAACCTTTGTCCTGGTTTATTAATTGTGGTTAGTATAAAACATCTTGACATGTCTTAGATGTTTGAGAGAAGTTTTTCTCAAGTATTTTCAGCCCACATCTAAACACTACAGCAGAAAGGTAGTGAATGTGGGTGAGACTTAGATATGATTTATAAATGGTTGTAATGAGTAAAAACGATTATTGATATAGAAGTTATGGTCATGAGATTGGGTCTTTTCTGTCTACTTTACCCAAAATTAGAGTCTCAAAAGGGATCTCATGTGGTTACTTGATATGGCCACAAAAGACAGCCAGAAGAACAAGCTTGCACAGAACATGACCCCCAACAGGTGACTGTCCAAGAGTGAACTGTTCTGTTCACCCCTGGCTGAGGCTGCTCATATGCTGTCCATCACTGTGGCCAGTGGCTACTGTGTGAAACATCTGCCACAGTCTTCCTCACTTCTTTCTTCCTCAGTCTCCTTGAACACATGTGTGGGACATGGCAACGTGTGTATTCTCTGAAGCCTCTCCAAATTCCAGACAAATATTCTTCTTTGAAGAATCTCTATCTGATTTCTAAAATTTGGGTTGATACAGGAAGAAGCAAACGAGAAAGACCAAGTTTGCATAACAATCACTCAAATGTAAAAATTATGCACGGATGATTATACATTTATATTCAGCTCAGGGTGAGCATGAACCACTGTTATGACAACTACTGTAACTTTTCCTTTGCCAGATTTGATTCTCCAGACCCTGCAATGAACTATTCGCTGCTCAGATGCAATTTGGGCTTCCTAGGTGAAGCCTGGTAAAAAGATTAGAGACAAAGGGAAGCAAAAATATATGAATGGAGAGGGAAGAGAGAGCATGATCCTGTGGACTATCATCACTTTGATCAGGAAGAATAACATAGAAGGGGGAAATTCAACCTGCCATTTGTCACAGTGTGGAAAATCAATCATGTCACAGGCTTAGCTCTGACAAACCGTGAATTATGATAGACACAATTTACGTCAGCACACATTGGGTTTAACATTGCCATATATTTACATGTAAGTTAACTGTTGTCTACTGCCTAGGTAATTGTTCATTTATAAACCACTTTAATCAGAGAGTCAGGGATTGAATGCGTGTAAATTAGCAGTTTTAAAAAGCACAATTACTTTTCTGGTTTCTATAAATGCCGGGAGCCAGCCTGGCTCTGAGAGGGTAGCAGCAGGGGCATGGAGTAGGACTCTGGTGGTGGCTTTAAAGTCTGAGGGTCTCAGGGCTTTCTGGCTCTTTGGCCTGTACAGAAATGCTGGTGATAACTTCTAAAAAGTCCTAAAAACTTCTTCTGAGGGTAAGAGACTGCAGGCTAAGGTGATTTACACCTCTAGCCTAACAACCAGGGATTAGGCAAACTAGGATTAGGCCTTTGTACTCTCTCAGCAGGAACTGCTGGGCTTTAAACTCCTGCTAGTCTGAAGTTGCATAAAAAAAGACACTTAAGAAAAGTTATTATATAGAGTTTATTACTAAGTGTAAAAAGTTTCCTATGAAAGCTATCTAAGAGGAAAAGCAGAAAGGTCCAAAGTAGAGAAAACGAAAAACTTCTATTCTATTTGGGAAAAGGGAAAAAATTCTATTCTATCTGTATTTCTATATCTAACTATTCTAACTCTTCTAACTATCTAACTAACTCTCATCTCTTTGTCCTCAGAACTTACACATCTTTCAGAGTACATGGTCACATGTTACAAGATTCATCACAAGTTCACACCAAAATTCAAATCATAAATTGAAATAGAAGTTTACAACACAGAATATTTACATGAATATCTGTTAGGAGTAATTATCTAGCTAGACATTCATCACCTGTCTAGCTCCACAGGTTCACTGAAAATTTGAAACTATAACTTAAGAAATTAGTGAAGTTTTGTATAGATAAACCCAGGCAATATTTTCTCTTCTGTCCTGGTACCTATAATAAATTGTTAATTCCCTTTTAGTGACTTTGGTTAATTGTTTTATGACTTCTTGGAATGTGCTCTGAGCAGGAGAAAGTCTGGTTACTATCTCGGGCAATTAAGTGATAATACTCAGGAGACTGGCAGAGTTCTCATTGCAGTTTTGACTATGCGTGAGGGATCTAATAGCAGTCCCGTTATTGAAAAGTTTAATAATCAATGATATAATTTTAGGAATTTTTATAGGATCATCATTAAGACTTAAGAAGTCATCTATTTGTCTACATAGTATCACTACAAGACAGTAGATCTTCATGGATCTGCAGAGATCTGCTCCAAATGTGTGTGCTATTGCTTAGTAATTGTTACATACGTTTAATAATAATAGGAAAAGCACATTAATAGCAAGAATCTTTCCTAAAATATGTCCACCACAGCCTTGCTAATGGGGCACACTCGTCACAGATTATATAATAATCTGAGGCAAGCATTTCAGGATTACCATCTGCCAATTATTAGCTTGTCTCATTATGGCTCCTGACATATAAAAAACTAGGTATGCATTTAAAACACTGGTATTTAAAGTTGCACTAAAAGGCTTCATAAAAAGGATAAATAATTCCAATAATTGTTAATTTTTGAAATGTGTAGTGTTTGTGATAACGGGTAAGAAATTATATGAAGGCGAGCCAGTGCTTTGAGGAATCACATCTCACAGTTTGATGAATTCAGAATCCTACCAACCTCAGAATAACTTTGTAAATCTAGCTATATTGTCTTCAGAATTGTTCTTCAGAAAATTCTATAGACAGAATACCCCTGTATTCATGCTTTGGAGGAAAATTATATGAAATGCCCGAGAGCCCAAAAGAACAGAGACTTGAACTGTGAGGAGCAGCACTGCACACATGCATATGTGCACTACACATATAAAGGTATGTACCATTCAGGAATGCTTTGCTTAGTAACACGCTGTACATACAAAGGTGATTTTATGAGTTGTAATGGAGATTTAAAAAAAAAATTCCATTGCCCAGTAACATTGTGGGAAGCAGAAAATCTCAACATAACGTATTGTTCATGTGTTTGTAATGATTGAGGTGTCAATTAAGCTCATCTGCCATTGGTTGTATAAAGTATGGGATAGGAAAGACAGACACTGCACACTCATGCTTGAGGACGAGTGTAAACATCAAGCAATGTATGTACTTGTATGGTAAGGCTAACACATGACTATGTTACTGGTCAATGTATTGTCCTAGTTTGATTTTTGCTGCTGTAATAAACATCTACTTAGCATGGGGGGGGGGGTCTGTTTCAGCCTACAGTTTATAGTCTACCATCAACTGAAGCCAGGACCAGAGCAGAAGGCAGAAACTTAGAGACAGGAACTGAAGCAGAGACCTTGGAGAAAGGCTGCTTACTCCCTTAATCCCGACCTCTTTAAACTAATTTATTATACACCCCAAGACCTCCTACCTAGGAATAGCATCTCCCATATCAGTTAGCAATTAAGAAAACATGGCCAACCAATGAAGACAACTAATCAATTGATGTTTCCTCTTCCCAGTTGACTCTGGGTTTGTGTCAAGTTGACAACTGAAGTCAACTGTGACATATACGTAGTATAATTTCACCACTCTTTTTACACTGTATCTCCTTTCCTTACGAAAGTGTATTGACTGTAAAGCAGTGCGTTGGCTCATACGTGCACTTCATGTTCGTGACTTTCTTGATTATACCAAAGAGCCGCACCAACATTCTTCACACAATGGTTTATTCTTTGTAGCTAGCTAGCATCATAGCACAACCATGCCCACGAGCATCACATGTATGAGCATATACAAGCATCACATGTAGACGTTACTCACATTAGCTAGTTCAGATTTTAAAACAGAATTATTTGGCTTCTAGTCTTTGCATTCAGAATGTACTCCATAGCACCCTTGCCACATATCCAAGCATGGCCTTCCATTCATTCACATTTAGTTGGCTGGTAGTTGTATATGGAGACTTAACTCAATTGTACATTTTGTGGATATCTGGAGTGATATTTTTCCCGAGTTTACTATTATATCAGAAGACACATAACACTGTGTTTCCATCTTTTAATAATGTTAGCTGTGATGGGAATTATGCCAATAATGAGTAAATCTATTCATTTAAATCTTCCATTAAAGAGTTCCATATAGACGTCTCTCCTAATGTTTCAGCATCAGCTGACTGCCATTTGTTAGCTCCATTATTTCATTAAGTGAAAGACATTTATCATTTGCTGATGATCATTTAACATTAGCTTACTTCAAAAAACAAAGGAACAAGAAAACTGGATTGGTTTCTAAGGACTCTGTGCATGGGTAAACACTATAGTTTTAATTACTAGCAGACTTCACAGCCCTACACTAGTGGAGTTTTTTCTTTTGTTAATGTAATGGAGTTTGAGTTACTTTTTAATGACCTTACACAATCATCTCTTCCCATCAGAGAGCATAAGCCTTTGTTGTAGTTCTTTATGCATTCATAATGCAATCCGTGCTTTGAAAGTAATTTATATTTTGCCTTTCATTATCTAGTTACGCTATTGTAAGTCTTTCATGCAAGAGAAAAAAATGGAACTAGATAAGCCAACAAATCGGAGAGTAGCTTGCATTTCATTTGAGGTGCATGTCAAAATTAACATGAGAGCAACGTGGCAGAATAACTTCCAATTGGTGATAATTTGCAAATAAAACAATATGTATTTCTATCATTAAGGTAAATAAGGGAATTTCAGAAGTTCTCTTAGAGGGGAACACAATGGAAGCATGATCTGAATGGCAAAACTTAGGGTTCAAAGTAGAAGACCATTTGAGGCAGAAAAAGTGCCAAGAGCTAAAGAAATGAATTCCAGTTTTGACCACTTGGGCAAAGGCTATTGTGGCTACAGAACGTGGTAAACAATAAAATTGCACATCATGTAAGAAGGGAATGTCCTCATCCTTCCCATTTTATAGTGGAGGTAACGATCAGGAATCTTGATTTTTCTTTAAAAGCATTCGTGTGCTCTGAGACATGGTAACATGGAATTAACTTAGCGTGTGGTTAAAACATCAGGGCAAGGCTGGGAATTTAGCTCAGTGCTAGAGACTGATAGAGTCAGTCACTCGACTGAGGTGCCCTGTACACAAGTGTCTAGTTTGTGTCAAGTACTTATACAAGCAACTGAGCTAGGCCTAAGCCATAAACAATACAGGATTAAACTAGTTCAAGCAGCCTTGTAGCGACTTGGTTTACTTTGATAACATCATTATTTACATGATACTAAATACTGAGCTCTCAGTAGGTCATTAGATATTTCCACTGGAATCTTGAAACTTAAGAGAGGTCATCGATTTAGACAAGTTTTAGGTTTATTGGGGAAAATTTTGAATAGAAAACAATGTCTAGAAAGATAGTATGATAGGAAACGGCAAGCAATAAATTTCCAACCCTGGCAAAATACAACTCTGGAGGAAACACCAAGGAATCGTTTGAAGAGGCTATTGGTAGGACCACAAATTGAGAAGCTGAGATCATAAAACTGATGAATAAGCTGACAGAGAAGGCTATTGGCTATGCTAGTGTCTTGGATACTTCATTGGGGAAAGATTTATAAAACATCACAATTTAATGTAATTCACAAAATACACGGAGGAAAGTGGTGTTTTAGGGTAGTGGAGACAAGAGAAAGAACAGTGAGCCGTGGACATGAGGTAAAAGGGTACAGAGCTGAAGGGGTACATGGACCTTTATTCAGCACTCTGAGCAAGGGCTTGGCCTTTGGAGCACTTAGTCTGCACTTGTGTCGGATAACGATGCAAAATGACACTCATGTGGGAAACAGTAGGCTCACTGATTGATATCTCCATTTTGTAGTGTTTTATATATATAGTGGGAATAATGCTATGTGATTGAGTGGGATATTTGTTGATGAACAGAAAGATAGGAGTATGTGTGTGTGTGCGTGCACACATGTGTGTGAGTGTGTGTGTGTGTGTATGTGTGTGTTTTCATGTGCCACCAACTGTATTTTATTCAGGAGATATCACAAATGCAGGTACCATGATATTTTATCAAACAGTAACACCTTAGTTTTCATAAGTACACTCTGCAATGTTCATGCAATACAAAACTGCCTGTCTAAATAAGGGTGTGTGTGTGTGTGTGTTGTATGTATATTATATATACATTATCCTAGGTAGTTTTATGATATTTGACACAAGCTAGAGCCTTTTGGAAAGAAGAGACCTTAATGAAGAAAATGCCTTCATAGACTATGCCTGTAGGCAAGTCTGCAGGGTATTTTCCTGATTGACATGGGAGAGCCCAGGTCACTGTGGGTGGTATCAGCCCTGGGCTGTTTGTCCTGGGTGCTATAAAACAGATAGGACTCTCAAGCCATGGAAACAAGCAGAATTCCTCCATGGCTTCTCCTTTAGTCCCTGCCTTGTGTTCCTGTCCTGACTTCCTTCACTGATAGAATGTGATCTGGGAGTTGTAAGCTGAAATAACCTTTCTTCCCCACGTTGTTCACAGTCAGTGTTTCATCCCAGTAAAGAAACTCTAAGTTGTACATGAATGTATATGGTATCTATATGTTTGGTTACATTTGTGTATGTATGTTTATGTGTAAACATGTAGTATGCATATTTGGTGAATATATGTGCTTATGTATTTATGTGTGTGTGGTATGTATATAAGCTTATATGCATATGCATGTGTTGTATATATATGCTTATGTGTGTATGTGTGTGTTGTATATATGCTTATGTGCATATGTGTGTTGTGTATAATCTACTTATGTGTGTATATGTGTTGTATATATATGCATATGTGTGCATGTGTGTTGTGTGTATATATGATTATATGTGTATGTGTATGGTGTGTATATATGCTTATGTATTTATGTATTTGGTGTATATATATGCTTATGTGTGTATATGTGTTGTCTATAGCTGCTTATGTGTGAATGTGTGGTGTATATATAAGATTATTCATGTATGTGTATGGTATGCATATATATGCTTATGAGTGTATATGTATGTGGTGAGTGGATTACAATGGAGATACTCACTAATTTTTATTTCTATTTACATTATAGTCTTCTTTTTTAAAAGCCCCACAATCACTGTTACAAGAATCTTTTCAAGAGCTGTTTTTTAAAGCCTTTGTAAGAAAGAGGGATCTATACTTAAATGTAGAGAATCACAAGTCAGACGGTCCTAAATAAATGGTTTCACTTTCCAGATACTATCATGTCTGAGAAAGGAAAAGATGGGAAAATGGAAGATCTTGGTAAAGTGTAAAAATTGACACTCTCAAGGTGGGTAAATCCTGGAGCAGAGTGACTGCACTAAGTCATATTTTCCTATATCCTTGAAACTTGCTAAGAGAGTAGACCATAAATATTGTAACCTCATGTACAAAAACTGTGAAACAACAGATGTATTGTAGAAATCATTTAAAAATATACATATCAAGTCATGAGGTGCTACCACTCAAATATGAACAACTCTCATTCACCAATTATACCTCCATAAAGCTGGGGGAATATTATTATACTGTTTAGCCACAAGAACCCAGAGACCTTCATTTGCTTATGTGTGTAGAGACTGAGCAGAAAGAAACGAGGTTAGATTTCTGCTGACTTTTTCAACATTCGTTTATTATGAAAACTTCTTCTAAGACACTCAGTTTCCAATTTCTCGCATTTTCTCAGGGCAACCATTTCGCATGCATGTGTTAATGTTACCTCTCTGATACATGGATGAAGTGTGGGCTTTAAAGGCACAGCACAGTCAAGAATTTCAACTGATTTTATTTGCATTTACTAATTACACATAATAACTGGTTTCATTATGACAACTTCAAAAACAGAGTGTATTTCAAGGATTTTAAAAGCGTAATTACAAGGATTGCTACGACTCTTTCATAGAGTCTAGTGGCTTCCAGTACTTCAAAGTTACTGTCTAACCATCTTTCTAGACATAATTGGCATCCATCTTCAAGTTCTGGCTACCGTATTCTCCAAGTTACATGTAGTCAGGAGTTAATTATCTTAACAAATGACAAGGGCCTAGGATGCAGCTCAAAACTGTCAAAAGCCACTATCCTCAGATAGATCACACCTGCTGCAAATATCTTCATACATGGTCTCCGTGGAAAGAAAGTGACTTTATCAGGCCATCTCAGGACTATGCAAGGAGATTTGAAAAAAAGATAGGTGGATCATTGTGTAGCTTTTATACAACAGTTTGCAGTAAGACAGCAAAGGCTCTATGTCCCAAGCCAGACTTAAAGTCTCTATAATGCCATCTGAACTTCACAAGGAGCAGACCTGAAATAATAGACATGAGTCTCCATTTACGGAAACACTTAGACTAATAAACCCAGTTCAGTGACTGGCCATCAAGTCTACACAACCGAGTCGACATCACAGGACATAACTACCTTTCTCAGACACAAAGTTATACACAGCACATGATCTCAAGAAAATAAATCACTGTGTACCATCCCTGAAATACAAAATGTGGAAGGATTATAATTTATAAAGCTAGGCTAAAGCATGCCCTCTGGTTATTAAATGATGCTCAAGAGTGAGGAGTTACAGGAAGATGCTGAGTGCTGATGTCTGCGGGCGGCAAAAGGTACAACAGAGCGGATGGGTAGACATACTGTGCAGCTGAGACATTTGTAGGGCAATTCCCTTCATTCCAGACACCTTAAAAAAGGTTGGTACCAGCAAGACATGAGAATGTGCTCCAAACTCTTGGATCTCAAAGCATCTGGAGTGAATCCAAACTCTGAAAATGAAGACGAGGTCAGCAATCTGTGTTTCAACAAGGTCTCAAAGTGACTCTAACATCTCGTTTTTTGAATGAGGACTACTACGGATATATCTGAAATAGTCCAGTTCTCATGGCAACATGATACCTTCTTAGAAAATCCTGTGCTTTCTCATCTATTTGGTATATGTAGGGTGATAACATTATCCTAGAGGAAAAACAAACAGAGGAAATCCACGAAGGGCAGGTAGAAAACGCATTGGTCTCAGGGTTTAAGCTTTTATATATGCAGTCAGTGCCGAGGCAGGCAAGGGTTGTCCTGTGGCAGATGTGTTACCACCACACACAGCTGCAGGGTCAGATGGAGCACCCTCACTGGGAAAAAGCTGGGCAAATGCTTCTTTCACTGTAATTCTTGGTTCACACCTCAAGAAAACCAGTCACAAGTATTTTAACTCATCGTTTTGAATAGTCCTATTGACTATGAAATGCTGCAGATATAGCAAACCAGGGGCTGGGATAATTTTTATGAAAAGCCTGTATTAGGACACTCTGGCAGGCAGGGGGCTTGCTGCTTGTAAGGGGTTATTACAGTAGGGCTTTCTGAGGGAGACTGATGTTTCCAAAATTCAGGTCCGTGACACAGTACTTGTCTAATGGCCTTTGGAATTACTGCTAGGATTATACCGAAGAGCAGCCAAAGAGAGAAACCTGTGACAAACGATCAATTCAAACAAAATATATTCCAGTTTAGAGTCCCTGCAGCGTTTATCCCGGCCCCAAACCTTTCCTACTATCAGCTTTGGCTGCAGTTCCATTTCCCTTGTCCACCATCATTGCGTGGCTGTGTTCCTGGACTCAGCCTAGACCAAGAGGAAGCCGAGCCAAGCTTGTGCCATCCAATCAGCAGCTGTCTGCTTATCTGACCAGAACAGCTCCCGGGGGTAAAGTTCCTCTCCTCGAGATAAACAATCCTTTCCATTCTGGGAAACAGATTGGCTCTGGAGAAGTAGTGTGTGCGGAGCAAGATTACAAGGGAAATATAAAGAGAAGCCAGGGCACCACAGCAGAGAGCACACCCGAAAGCCACAAGGTGGGAAGAACCCTTAGAAAAGACAGAGAGCCTAGAGGAAGCCATACTATTAACACTAAGTCCAAGAGATCATCCACCCCCAGGACATTTGCAACAAACTGTACAAAGGAAGAGGTGGGTCTGTTTAAGGCCTCCACCTGTGTGAGGTAAAGAATGTTTGCCTTAAGCAGGGCTGCAGAAACAGACTCTTTGCATTGGTTTCAATCAGTCTTGAAGTTCTTACAGACGTTAAAGAGAGGTCATTGGAAATAAGGTAACCAATGTAGTTGCGTCTTACTACGAGGGACAGTTTTCACTACACTTTGAGACTTATTACATGGTGACCATAAAACACAGGCTGTAGAGGGGCGCTCAGCTGAACTCTTAGGGGTATCATTGGAAGGAAAATAGATTTCTTATTAAGGAATTGTTTCCACATTTCCATTTAATATTTGACAGAACTGACAAAACATCCCTGGATGACTTCAAAGAGTACAATTTGTGTAAGCTATTTTCGATACCAATTCATACTATTCACCATGTTCATTCTCTGATTAATGGGAGGTAGTTTCACAAAGAAGAACTGAGTGGTATATCTTTTATTTTTCTTATTTTGTCACAAATGTTAAGACTGATGGGTAACTTATCATAATCTTATTTGTATTCTAAGTATTTAAATTGTCTGAGTACATACAAGTAATCCATCATTAGCTTTTAAGGGATGAAGTTTGACATTTTCTACATATTTAATGTATATAACTTACATTTATTCTCTTCCTCATTAGTGAACTTTATTATAAAATGTGCCTTTGTCACATGCTCACAGTCACATTTCTAAAGAAGTCAAGCAATTTCTAAAACACATGTATAGAATGATTGGCTATAATATTAAATTAAAACTGCCATTCAGAGACAGAAGCATGCAAATATGACAATAAACTCTGCCCTACACCTCACCCATGTAACATGCAAATGCACACATAAAAGCTAAACTATTTGTATAGTTTTGTAATACAAGCAATCTACAAAGATAAACCAAGTATGCTATTTTAATAATATGTTTACTGTCTGAGATAGAAATGATAATTTATCTTATAAAACATTCAGGATACAACATTCACTGGCCAGAAGTTGAAAGACTAACTAAACAGTTATATTTTCATCTACAAGACAAACATACATAAAACACATAAGCCTGCCAATTCATAGAGGGCGTTAAAAAACTTAAAATGGTCATTATGTGTTAGTAATACTGAGAAAAGTATACATATTGACTGACTTTTGAGTAGAACATAAAGTATTGAAATTTTTGCTTTTAACACTGTACAGTTAAAGATATGACTGAGAAGTCTTGAACACTGAATTTTCCGTTCTAGGACCCAGATTCTATTCCCAACATTGATATAACAGCTCACAATCAACTGTAATTCTAGTTTCAGGGGATCTGATACCCTCTTTTTACTCTGAGGGACCAGGCCTGCACATGGTACAGACATATATGCAGGATTGACACCCATACACAGAAAACCATCTAACAACAACAAAAGAGAAGAATAGATATTGCTGCATAGCTCAGGCTGCCAAACCCAGAAACATATGTACCCAGCACACCAAGATCACATTAAGCTAGCTGGCTAGATGACCTCTGGGTTTATTTTCTAATGAAAGAGAGGAGCTTAGCTATTCCTCGTTGGCTGAGGTTGAACCTTATACTTTACTCTGTATTAGCTAATTTAAAAAGTAGCACAAGGAAATTTTTAAAAATTTCAAAAGATTGTCTACCTTAGGGTAGAGCAGAATTTTAAGTAAAGGAAAGTTTTCCAGGTTTTGGGAGGTTTATAGAATATTAGTTCTTGTCAGGGTAGGTATCTGTGATGAAAAGGAAACAAACAAATAAAACTCCCAGGAACTCCTCATACCTCCTCTCTCTTCTTCCTGCCTGCTGATATTCACGGACATGATCCACCATTTCTAGCCCTTCAATCACTAATATAAATGAAATGTTCCACTATCTTTCGCACCAAGAATAATTCATTGTCTATTTCTCTTTATTCAGGGTTCAAGCACACTGCCTGAGCACTGTATTAGACCTAACAAAGGAAACAAGCTGCAACTCGGAAACGCTCACCTCAAGCAATATAATGGGAGAGGCAGTCAATAAAATACGGATTTCAACAGAGCATAATGATGAATAGTGAGTCCAGCATACATCTAATGCATTTAAATGAAATATCGTCGCCAAGACTTCTCAGAGCAAGTGATCTTTTGCTTAGCCATGGACAAAACTTTTGAAGAATCAATGGGAGGGCTTAGGAGCATATCACTGTGTGTGCGCTAACACTTGAAGCTTTAAAACTTGTCAGGTATTGGGAAGCGTATGTGTGCCGTGGTGGACTTTTCCTGAAAAGAAATAACTTCTGCTGGTGTGTGCTCATGAAGCCAAAGAGAGAGAGAGAGGCATCAGACCACATGGCATGGGTGATAAGGAGTCTTGATGCTTTCTTGACTATGATGGAGAAGCTTTAAAAGACATGATTTAAATTGCTTTTAAGAAACACTGATCTGGGACCACAGTGAAAAAAAATCAGCCAGGTAAAAGACAATTGCAGTAACAGAGACAGTATGTGGTTATATCTGAATCAGGTAACTTCGGTAAGAAGGTGGAGGGATGAGAGATGGGGGGAGAAGAATCTACCAGAGTTAGGGACTGACCAAGTCTCAGTGTTTGTAGGATGAGCCACGCAACACATATTACGCTATTCGGTAGCTACCTCAATAACACAGACATCTATGATGGTAGGAAATACAGCCGAAGAAGAGGAAGAGGAAATTATTGCTAAAGCTTCAGAGATGTGGGGAAAAAAAGTGTTTCAAAATAATAACATACGATTCTCCAAGATACTACTGTCAAGCCAGAGTTCACATTATACTGCTTTAGTTTTCAGCAAATTCCTTTTAATTCACACTTATGGGAATGGCGAATGGCCATGATATATGGAATAGGACTTCTCTGCACATAGATGGTAAGAGCAATTCTTAAACTATAAGCAACCTGATATCCGTCATGAAAGCAAGGCATTACGAAGAGACTGATACTCAACATTAAAGCAAGGGAGGGGAGGTTAAGAAGGGATGCTTTTAGCACAAAATGGGGCATCTATAATGCACACGCCTCTCTTCTCAGTTTGCAGGAAACGTCATAGATGAGGAGGCAGAAAGAATTTGAGTGCCAGAGGTCAGAGAAATTGCTGGGAAGTAGTGTCTTCTAGGTCATGTGATGCATGATCACAGCAGTTGTGTTTGCTGGTACAGAGAAAGCCATCCAACTTTCCATGGGACAGGGCAGTGGCTCAGGAGGCCCCACCCCTATCTGAAAGGCTATTAGCAAATATGATCTCTGGTAGGTTGTGCATGCTCTAATAGATGGCACATGCACCCACAGAGGGCAGCAGTTGGACTCTGTGTTAAAAAGAAAGAGGAGGGGCTGGAGAGGTGACTCAATGGTTAAGAGGTTTGCTATTTTTCCCAGAAGCACTCTGTGTTCCCAACACTCCTATCACGCAGCTTACAACTGTCTTTAATTCCATCTCCAGGGAGATTCAACACCCCTGTACCTTTCAAGTACCCACACACATGGTACGCACACATGCAAATGCATGTGCTTGAAGGCACACACGCAGAAATAAAACTAACTTTTAAAGACAAGGAAGTCATAAAGTTGGGAGAGGCGCCTGGTGGGGGAGGGGTATAGGGGAAGTTGGAGGGGGTCTAGTGAGACTGTATATGCTCAAAGGGCATCATTTACATGTTCTTAATCAACACATTTACAAAGATGATATAGACCTTGTAAATGAAGAAATATGGTGCAACTATTATATTAATCTTAAAAAATGTATGGATGTGTGTCAGCACACATCCATAAATTCAACATTTTGATAAAGGATAAAAATTTACAGCAATATTGATAATGTTGGTGGAAGTGTCAAAACCCAGGAAGCTTTTAGATGTTTGAGTCACTATGAATTTAGAGTATGGCCTACAGATCTGAGAACATAGCTTGGCAGGAGAGTCCTCACCTATCATGCCTTTGTGTCCACCTATAAAGTGCCTGACTACCTACCCATAGCCTTGAGTTTGAAAGCCAAAGCATCAGGAAACTGGATGTTAGGGTACATGACTCTCCTCCCATTATGTGGGAGATAGAATCATCAGGATTAGAAGTTCTAGATAATCCTTGACTCTATAACCTAGAGTCAAGGTTCAAACCTAGCTTGAGCTACTCGAGAACCTGTTCCAGAGCCAACAGAGAATTCACAAAAATAAAACATTTTCTAATAATGTCTGATGAGGTAGTTGGAACATTTAGAAGTCTCTTAAAATTCAATAATAAAAAGATTAGCGATGCAAATAGAAACTGGCCATATATGTTTATGCTTTTGTTCCAAAGAAGATATACAAAGGGGTGGTAAATACAAACCAAAATGAAATTCCACTTCTTTGTTACTAGGATAGTTCTTACATAAAATACAGATGATTTTGGCTTAAAAAGAAAAGAAAAGAAAAGAAAAGAAAAGAAAAGAAAAGAAAAGAAAAGAAAGAAAAGAAAAAGGAAAGTGGTAGAGAAAGCATGCAGTAGGGGATATGTCAGACAGTAGTACCAACACCAAACTGCATTCTTCAATAGCTGAATTGCAGGTTCTCTGAGTTGTACCTCAGTACAGTTATTCAATAAAAATTGCAGGTTGGGGACATTCCAGAAACCTTCTCAAGTGGCCATGGCTTAGAAATGCTCTCTGTCTGTCCTTTAGGGAAATGTGCATGAATTTAAACTCTAATGAAAGGCTACCTGATATGTATAAATGCTGAGCATAAAATTTTAGTAACCAAGGCAGTCTTGCATTCTCTCTGACAACAGAAACAGATCTGCCTTCCCTTCTTGAGTCTGTGAACTTTGGTCCAGTCATGTTTCCCCAGCATCACAAAACAAAGAATAATTATTCTTTCTTAGTTTCTCCGTCCTTTTCTACTTATGCGACAATTTTCCGGGGAAACACTTTATTTAATGGACCATGCTAATACAATAGTCAGTTAATATCTTTCTAAAAGCCATATTTAACCTGATGCTGGCCATGAACTTCTTACTGAAGCTGCTTCTCTTTCTCGTTTTTCTTTGTGAACCTAGCCTTTAATGGCTAAGTTGCCTCTACAGTCCATTTTTTAATAAACAGAATGGGATGTCAGGACTTAATTTCCATTTAAACCCTGTTTTCTGTAAGCATATCTTCCCTTTTTTTAAGGGAGTTTTTTTTTTAATATAGGTAAACTTAAAGTCAACTTTTTCATTAATCACAAATCCTTTATGACCTTTCTGTATCATTTTAAAAGGTGAATCTATACAAGATGAATCCACACAGGAGTCCTTCTGTGAGTTGGGGTTGTGCAAGTTGTTGGTCAAAGATATTAAAGTTTTGAGTTTCGTAGGAGGAATGGGCTCAAAATAGTTCTACAGAAAACTATTATAATTGATAACAATGCACTGTGGCTCTTAGAAGCTTTTCTAAGAGACCTTAAGTACTCATAACAAAGAGAAAAATATAACAACTAATTAATACATTTTATTGGATATTATATTTACATTTCAGATTTTATCCCCTTACCCCCATTCCCCTGACCACCCAGGGACCTCCTATCCCATCCTCCCTCCTCATGCTTCTATGAGGATGTGCCCCCACCTACCCCGCACTCCCACCTCCCCACCCTCAAATTCCCCCCAACTCTGTGTCCAGCCTTCATGGGACCAAGGATCTCCTCTCCCACCTATGCCCAACAAGGCCATCCTCCCCTACATTTACAGCTGGAGTCATGGGTCCCTCCCTATGTGCTCCCAGGCTGGTGGTTTAGACCCTGGGGAGCTCTGGTTGGTTGGTATTTCTCTCCCCATGGAGCCACAAACCCTTTCAGCTCCTTCAGTCTTTTCTCTAACTTCTCCATTGGGAACCCTTGATCAGATCAGTGGTTAGCTGTGAGCATCTGCCTCTGAATGTGTTAGACTCTGGCAGACCTCTAAGGAGACAGCTATATCAGGCTCTTGTCAGCATGTACTTCCTGACATCCATATCAGCGTCTGCCTTTGGTGACTGCACATGGGATGGATACCCAGGTGGAATGGTCTCCTGACGGCTTCTCCTTCAGTTTCTGTCCCACACTTTGTCTCCATATTTGCTCCCTTAAGTATTTTTGTTACTCCTTCTAAGTAGGACCGAGGCATCCACACTTGTTCTTCCTTCTTCATGAGCTTCATGTGGTCTGTGAGTGGAGTCTTGGCTATTCCAAGCTTTTGAGCTAATATCCACTTATCAGTGAGTAAATACCCTGTGTGTTCTTTTGTGATTGTGTTAACTCACTCAGGATGATATTTTCTAGTTCCATCCATTTACCTAAGAATTTCTCAAATTCATTATTTTTAATAGCTGAGTAATACTCCATTGTGTAAATGTACCACATTTTTTGTATCCATTCCTCTGTGGAAGGACATCTGGGTTCTTTCCAGCTTCTGGCTATTATAAATAAGACTGCTATGAACATAGTGGAGCATATGTCCTTGTTATATGTTGGAGCATCTTCTGGGTATATGCCCAGGAGTGGTATAGCTGAATCCTATGGTAATGCTATGTCTAATTTTCTGAGGAATCAACCAGACTGATATCCAAAGTAGTTGTACCAGCTTTCAATCCCACCAAAAATGGAGGAGTTTTCCTTTTTCTCCACATCCTCGCCAGCATCTACTATCACCTGAGTTTTTTATCTTAGCCATTCTGACTGGTGTGAAATGAAATTTCAGGGTTGTTTTGATTTGCATTTCCCTGATGACTAAGGATGTTGAGCATTTCTTAAGGTGCTACTCGGCCACTTGAGTTTCCTCAGTTGAGAATTTTTTGTTTAGCCCTGTACCCCAATTTTAATAGGGTTATTTGTTTGTCTGGAGTATAATTTCTTAAGTTCTTTGTATATATTGGATATTAGCCCTGTATTGGATGTAGGATTGGTAATGATCTTTTCACAATCTGTTAGTTGCTGTTTTGTCCTATTGACAATGTCCTTTGCCTTACAGAAGCTTGGCAATTTGATGAGGTCCCATTTGTCAATTCTTGATCTTAGAGCATAATCCATTGGTGTTCTGTTC
Source organism: Arvicanthis niloticus (assembly GCF_011762505.2). Taxonomy (NCBI): domain Eukaryota; kingdom Metazoa; phylum Chordata; class Mammalia; order Rodentia; family Muridae; genus Arvicanthis; species Arvicanthis niloticus. The sequence goes on from NC_133429.1 coordinate 46,676,989, forward strand.
AGGAACTTTTCCCCTGTGCCTAGGTATTCGAGGGTCTTCCCCACCTTCTCTTCTATTAGTTTCAGTGTATCTGGTTTTATGTGAAGGTTCTTTATCCACTTGGACTTGACCTTTGTAAAAGGAGATAAAAAATGGATTGATTTGCATCCTTCTACATGCTAACCTTTAGTTGAACCAGCACCATTTGCTGAAAATGCTGTCCTTTTTCCACTGGATGGTTTTAGCTCCTTTGTCAAAGATAAAATGATCATAGGTGTGTGGGTTCATTTCTGGATCTTTAATTCTATTCCATTGATCTTCCTGCCTGTTTTTGTACCAATACCATGAAGTTTTTAACACTATTGCTTTATAGTACAGTTTGAGGTCAGAGATGGTGATTCCCCCAGAAGTTCTTTTGTTGTTGAGAATAGTTCTCGCTATCCTGGTTTTTTTTGTTATTGAATTTGAAAATTGCTCTTTCTATCTCTATGAAGAATTGATTTGGAATTTTGATGGGGATTGCATTGAATATGTAGATTGCTTTTGGCAAGATGGCCATTTTTACTAAATTAATCCTGCCAATCCAGGAGCATGGGAGATCTTTCCATCTTCTGAGATCTTCTTCTATTTCCTTCTTCAGAGACTTGAAGTTCTTGTCACACAGATGTTTCACTTGCTTGGTTAGGTTCACTCCAAGGTATTTTATATTATTTGTGACTATTGTTAAGGGTGTCATTTTCCTAATTTCTTTCTCAGCCTGTTTATCCTTTGAGTAGTGGAAGGCTACTGGTTTGTTTGAGTTGATTTTATATCCAGCCACTTTGCTGAAGTTGTTTATCAGGTTTAGGAGTTCTCTGGTGGAAGTTTTAGGGTCACTTAAGTATACTATCATGTCATCTGCAATTAGTGAAATTTTGACTTCTTTCTTTCCTATTTGTATCCCTTTGAGTTCCTTATGTTGTCTAATAGCTCTGGCTAGGACTTCCAATACTATATTGAATAGGTAGGGTGATAGTGGGCAGCCTTGTCTTGTCCCTGATCTTAGTGGGATTGCTTCAAGTTTCTCTCCATTTAGTTTGATGTTTATACATTATCTATTATACATTATATATTACAAATTGTATATTGTATATTATATGTAATATATTATATACTACATATTATATATTACACATTACATATATTATATATTATATTTAACATATCATATCATATATTATATATTATATGTTATGTGCTATATATTATACACTATATACTATATGCTATATACTATATATTTTACATTTTATATTAATTTATATCACATGTTACATGCCACATATCACTTATCATATTAAAGGTATATATTAATATGTACCATGTAATATATTATATATGTATATAAATATTTATACACATAAGTGCATATATATATAGTGTGTGTGTGTTTCTGTGTTTCTATAACACAGGGCAGAGATAGTACAATAATTCAATTTATTATTTTTCTTTGATATTGGTTTGAATTTGTAATAGCATAGAGACAGTGACTTAAACAATTTTAGAATAATTGGTGAGCAACCATGCCTAAGGGACATATTCCTCCCCAGTTATAAGATTTTTCTCATGTTATACATGTACCTGATCTCATCAGAGTCTCCCACGATGCTTCTTGGATAGTCAAAGTCCAAGATATCTAACTCAGAGATGCTTTCTCCACTTGCAAGGAGCTGGGCCTACAAACCACACACTGTAAAAGCATGCCATGCTATGTAGCACACACCAAGAATGAAGAAACTGCTTGTAATACTCAGGTCAAATGGCTCTCTGCCACACCTTCCTCACAGGCTCTTATTGTCCGTATCTAAGACCAGAATTTAATCAATTAAGAGCATGCCTTACATCATACTCTTGTATGCATTATTTTGATAAAAGAGCACTCTAGGCACTCAGCAACTCCTATCACCCCAATTCATCAAAGAGTTTTATGTCTGCTGCAGATCACAGAGCTCATGAACGGACTTTGAAGAATGAATGGGCATCACCCCCACCCCCATTCACTGAAAAGTAGTATTTTCTCTTAAATCAGAGCACAGTTTTGAAGATGGGCATGGAGGCTGGTGGTAGGTCACTTGCTCATCATGTACATCCTCCTAGAGTTGCTCCCCAGAAGAGCAAAAGGTGGAAAGTTGTAATGATGATGACAACTGTGGGTTGCAAGGATATCCTTGTGAGAACATCTGCTGCTCTGAGAAGAGCTGAGGTTTCTTTGTTCCCACCCATCCTCCAGGAAGCTTTGCTCCATCCTTACCTCCTCTGTGTGCCTCCCCCAACCAGTTCACTGAAACCCATTCTGTGCCTTTCACTCTCTCTAAACAGAAACAGTCACATTCCTTAACATTGAATGACTATGACAAGTGCATCTCCAGCCTGTGAGAGACAAAGTCAGGATAAAGCTGGGGCTTCTCTCAGGCCATTTATTAAAGCATGTTCTCAGATGAGAAGTACTTATATACTGTGTCAGAGGTTCTAAAACCTGACTGGGTAATTCTATTCCAGTAACACTGAGAACTTTTTGCTTCTGCTCACAGTATGCCAGTGACACAACAATGGAGGATTTAGGAATAACCTGGCTAGAGATGCCTGCATGTGTTGTAAACAAGCTGTGTTTACCTTTGGAGCACTGGAAAGTGCATTACAGTGTTTTAAATAAATTATCTGTAGCCATGGTCAATAATTCAGCAAAGGTCTAATTGACACAAGGAGATAATGTTCGTTCTTTTCTCTCGAAATCACAGGTTTTTCCCCTCATGTACTTGCCTGTGGGAGATGAAGGTAACTGGTCTCCATTATTCTCTATAATGGCTTCACGAGTCTGCAAACTTTAGTTCTAAGACTAAAACACAGTTCCTGCAAATGCGTTAGGTAGTCGCTTGCCTCCATTGCCTCATTCTTGAAATTACTGAAAAGACCTGTTATTTCTTATCCTTAATGAAAGTGTTCCTTCCAAAGGCTGAAGGTGGTAAATAGATAAGTTAAAAATCCAAAAGAGAGCAGAATATAAAATATTCACAAGCATCCTATGGTAGGCACAGACTCTAAATGCATCAGCAGAACACCACAGATTTATGCTTTGCATTTTTTAAAGAAACCTGCATGTAAACCTAAACTCAAGACTCGTCGGATGCTAGGCTCTCTAACTCAATGAGGACCATGTCTTGCAAGGCATTGGGTCCAAGAGAAAGCCAAAGCATGGATTCTGTTAAACCACTGTAAAATGCCAAATGTTGAGGATATAAATGAGAAACCTTTGTGTGGTTTAGAGGAACTGGCATGATGGTAATGGGATTTCAAAGTCTCAGAACCAGCTAAGGGAAGCTGAAGAACCAAGAATCAGTAGGAAGCCCGAAGCTATACTTCTGAACTCTCTTTAGGTTTCTTTCTCATTTCTCATCATAGCTAGCAGGTCAGCAAGTTATATCCATTAGGACTTGAGTATTTTCCATGTGATGTCAACTCTCATCCTCCCTGTGGATTGCTACATAGGTCTACCTCATCTCCTACTTTACCTTCTAATCTGCCCATTGAAAGCTCCTCCTATACCAAGAGTCCTTTGCCTGAAAACCAACAATGTCTTCCTCTTGCCTTTGAGATAAAATGACAAGTATCCCACAAATTATATCCATAATAAAGGTATCTCTATTCCACTCCTAAGTGAAAGTAGTCTGTTATAGGGCTATGTGAAGATTTCAGTGGCTCCAAAAAATGGTCCTGGCTTCACTTGTCATTTTGTCTCATATATATATATATATATATATATATATATATATATATATATATATATATGCTTTGCCATGGAGGATTAACTCTAACATTCAGGCAAATAATCTTTCTAGTATTTATTTCACCTATGAAAGTCTGCATCTAACTATCATTAGTAGACTAAGACACACACACATACACACATCTATGATTATTAGACTATGTAACAGACACACATACATGCACACACAAACACACACGTAACTGTGATTAGTAGACTATCTAAAACACACACAGATAGACACATATGAACACTCACACACACATGCATGGATACACAAATATTTATATTTCTATATTATAACTGCAACAACACGCTGATTAACAATTTGACAGGACCTCAAGTCATGTTGGAGACAAATTTCTAGGCCTGCCAGTGAAGGACTTTGCAGATTGATATGAGAAGGTCCACTCTAAATGGAGGTGGTACAATTTCATGGGCTCACTATCCTGAACCATGCAAAGCAAACAGGCACCGAATGCCAGCATCCATCACTTCTACTTTCAAGTGAAGATGCAGTATGACCAGCTGCTTCTGTGCAGATGTGCAGGCAGGCAAATCAGAGAGCAAAATTTCTCTGCAGTTAGTTCTTCCCTGACTCCTCATGAGATCTAGTTATCAGGTCTACACTCAAGCACCTTTACCACTGAGTCATCTAACCAGAACATGGGTAACCAGTCTTTACTGATCCTTTTTTTTTAACCCTGTAGAATATTGTGAGTCACTTGCCTGACTAATTATCTGACATAATTGCCATATGGATATTACTCATGAAGATTTGTGTAGCTGTTACTGAGTCACAAAGTTTTCCCAGATTCCCAGGTTATATAAAAATTCGACAGAGCATAATATACACAAGGTGAATTAAAAATGCATGTTACAGAATGGCTCTGTGCATTTATTATTAACCCAGCTCAAAACAAAACAAAATTGAAAGCCTCAATGCAGGGACAAACATGGGCTTAGAGTCCTGGTAAGCTTAAACTGAAAATGAGACTTGAACTGCCTGATTGTTGCTGTTTATGCATTGAGTAGATAAACCTCTTTTTTTCATAGAGAGAGACTGTTCCTCAGAGTCTTAAATTCTTTCCTCGGTTGGACAGAAGGGACAGGGTCCATGTCAGATGACTGAGCCTAAGACGTTTTGTATTCTTGTGCATTGAGATACCCAGTTTTACCAGCATCATTTGTTGAAGATGTGTCTGTCAGTTGTGTCTTAAAAGTGGGGACACATTTCGTTTACCTCAAAATGTTTTTAGTATGTAATCCCAAATGTATTAAAAAATATTAAGCAAAATTATTTACAATTATTTACTCGATTAAACATTTCATGATTATAACCTGTTATGATACTCTAGTTTATAACATAGTAGAGATAATATACCTTTAAAATATTTTATTAATTAAAATTAAATTTTATCTTTAACAATTTCAGATATATACTTATATGCATATATATATATATACATATGTACACACACGTATATTTATATTTGCATTATTACTTTCACTTCCCATCCTCTTTTCTCCATCCACAGTCCTATTGTCTCTCCAGCTTCCCTATAGCTCCGCCTCCTACACCCAAGTCTTTTGTTTTGTTTTGTGCGTAATGAGTTTAACCAGGACAGTATTTGTCTTCTAAATAATGAATGTTGAGAAATTAATTTGAAATGTAAATTTTGATTATGCTATATTTTAATTATAATATAATATGCTCAACAGTATTTACATTCCCAGTCTTGCACCTCATTGTTTAATTAAACTGTTTTGTTTGTTTTGTTTTGGCTTTTTGTTTTCTAAGACAGGGTTTCTCTGTATAGCTTTTACTCTCTTGGATCTCACTGTATATATCACGCTGGCCTCAAACTCAGGTATGTCTCCAGTGCCTTCCCAGTGCTAGGATTAAAGGCATGTACCACTACTGTCTGGCTTAATTAAACTGTTTTACAAACACCCCTCTTCACTCACTCAGAGACATTTTATGTGACATAGCCCCCCAAAATGAGTAAGAGTATAATGTTTGTTGCTACATAACTTATGCAGTATTTGAGGGACAATTTATTTAATCCATAAAACTTAATCTCAGGGAAAAAATGTTGCAGTCCGGAAGGTTAAGTGTTTGAAGGCTGAAGCTGGGAGAGAAGAGCCTATGACTCAGCTCCGATCTATGACTCCATAAATCATGAGTGTGGCTCAGAGTGAGAACTTGGGATATTTCATGTCTGGTGTCTCCAGAAGTTAAAAGCACATATTTATGTGAAATAGCAGGAAAAAACACACAGAAAAATAAATTAGAATAAACAACAAAGAGTTGGGCGCTCAATAGTTGTTTATCCTTTTTCATTCTCAAGGTTCAAGAATTAGAACGGCCGATTCAGAGACAAAGTAAGGAAGTTCATCCCTTCCCCACTACACAGTCTATGTCTTTTTTGCCTTCCTTTACTTATCTGTTGTTAACTGTGGTATTACTGGGTTTATAAGGAATACAATTGGAATAACCTTCAACTGTGTTTAGATTAAAATACAGTGTCTTAATTTTCTTGTCATGACTAGGAAATTCTGTACAGACAGAATTTCCAACCCAATGAAACAGAGATCACTCAGCCAGACTTGGAGCACTGGCTGAAATTGAACACCATCACCACCACCACCACCACCGCCACCACTACCACCAACACCACCACCACCACCACCGCCACCGACACCACTACCACCAACACCACCACCAACACCACCACCAACAACAACAACCATCCAGGATAGTTCTCTGCCAGGTCATGTTGAATCGACTATCTACGTATTGCTTAAGCTTTATTGTCTTTTTATGCAGTGCAATTAAAGAATGATTACTAGATCTTCCATTTTCATTTTCAAAGTGGCATTAAAGAACCTAGCCTGAGACACCCACCCAGTTCACGCCTCAGCTAAAATTGTCTGAGCTACCCCTGTGTATTTCTTCTACAAATGTCTGGGGGTTTTTTTTGTTTTGTTTTTTGTTTTTTGGGGTTTTTTTTGCCATTTCAGTTTGTTCATAAAATCAGTTTGTCTGTTTTATTTTTTGAGCCTAAAGAAAACAAAAAGACTGTTTTGGAATTGTGTCCTATTCGTAACGACACGTCGAATTTGTTTTGTTTTAGTATGGCACATTTGGACACAAAGCAAGTATGCAGTATCTAAACTGGATTTACTTAAATTACATGACCTCTTTAGTATCCACTTAGCTACTTAAGCAATATATCTTAGATTCACCATTGACTTACCATCCTTCAAATCCTTGTAGGCACTGATCCTGCAGATTGCAGATGCTCCAGATTCTCTTGTCAAATCCCTCCCCTTGCAGCTTCTTAATCCAGTTGACTTATATGTCTTACCCAATTGTTCCTAACCACATTCCCCTATATCCAGTCTTAAACTTCTCAAATCAAGTCTCAACACAGCTCATGGATTAATCTATTCAAATGTGAATCTGACTGGGTCAGGTTTAAACCCATATCTATCTCCTTTTAGCTTAGAGATTGAAACTGAATCCCCTTGAAAGAATACATAGACTCACTCGCCTCCTTTCCCATAATTTCCCTGCTTCCCTGCTCGAGGTTATCAACTGCTATTTCACCATACATTTCATACTCAAACAACACAGACACACTTACACATCTATAGACAAACTATGCTTATTTCCCCACAACCTTTTGCTCATATCAATAATTAGAATGCTGTTATTGTAGTCCATATTCAGCTAACCTTTCACAACCCATGAACTTCAGCCTTGACTTTACCTCTTCTAGGAATGACTACCACAGATCTGATGGTTCACTAGCATTCCCTATGCTTTTAAGTCTCTATCCGTTCCTCAATGAAAAAAAAATGAATCAATTTTTTATATCTACATCTATTCAAAGAGCATCTAGGATAGAAGGCATAGTATGAATGCCATCTTTAGTCCATCACTTAGCACAGTGGAGTCTGACACCTCAGGAGACATCTAGTAAATGACTAAATGGTCACACTCAGTTTAATCTGCCACAGAATTTGTGTTTGAGGGTAAATATCTCGATGCCTTCCATTTTATCTGTTATCTCTTCCTTATTTTGCTATTGTGATGCCATTCCAGGATGCAACAGACAGCATGTCTCCATCCTTTGGTTTGTATCAACTGGACTCTGAGAATCTATCTTGTAACCAACATTCCTGATTGTTATTTAGGTAGGAAATTTTAGTTAGCCCTTTCAACTTTTAAGAATTTATAAACTAAATCTGGTTTAAGAATGTCTCCACCAAATTCTTTAGCAAAGACAAAGTAATTTTGCTTACAACAAAAGAGAAGTCAGAAACTGTGCTAACTTGGACTTTAGGGAGGAAAAAAAAATATAAAGGATCTTTTTTCAAACCGAATAAGTAACGAGTAAAAGAATAATAACGGCTTGTTTAAAGAAAAGGGAAAGAACAGAATTCAAGAAACCATTCAAAACGCACGGACTTCACACCAAAGACATAATGGTCTATTCTCATATAAATAGATTCATTACAGTGAAAAGAATAACCTCTTTCTCTCTGAGTTCAAGTCTCTCCAGCAGTGACTGAACTTTTATTCATTAGCTGACTAATGATGAAAGCACACATTTTAGGGGCCAAAGCAGACTTTGGCTGGCAAATGTAAGGACCCTGTTCAGCATTATGTGCTAACGGAAATAAAAATCAAAGCAAATTAGTCAAGCAGAGAGTGCTTTCAAAGAGTAACATTATCTTTAGAAGTTTTAGGTGCATCACTTCTTTCTCGCATCCGTCTATTCAACAAATAATTACTGAGAGATCCAGAACATGAACAGCCTCGGGATAGAGGTGGGTAGGCAGGGAAAGTGAACAATAGCCAAGCAATGTATCACTCCATAGAATAAGGAATAGTTCTAATCGCTTTCTGTGCATGAGATCATTAATGGTCTCAGAACTCTAACAGGCAGACACTTTGTTGCAAGCCCCATGATTTTTATGTGGAAACTGAGTCTTAATTTTGGATAGCTTTGCTCTGGTTTCAATGTCTAACCTGTGAGCAAATTGTGAGAAGAAAGAGATCGCTCAATGGCTGCGTTTAGAGAGCTAGAAATCCTACAGCCCACATTCACGTCTGTCTTTGGCACCTACCAGCCCAGCATGGGTAGGTGTTGGGTAAATATTTATCCAATGGACTAGTTGAATGAAATAAATATCCTAGAAGGTTTACAAAGAGATACACCCATGGAAGGCACTGGTATTGATGGCAGCTCTTCTACAGGAGGCACCATCACTTCTCAGCCAATGATAGTAAGTGCAAGTTACGATGCTTCATGGGCATAGAGTTGACCTCTGTCATCCTCTAGTTGTGTGAGCTTGGAACAGTCTCTGCATGCTTCATGGGCCTTGCCTGTACGGAAGGGCCATAGTAACTCCTAGGAATTAATATAAAGCTTGATACAAATTAATGTGAAGAAATGATTGCAACAGGGTACTTTTTCATCATGGTAGCATATCATTTGGAACTTATGATAATGAAAGTTTATTTGAATATTCGTCTTTTTATTCATTTTTTTGAATGCTGTTAGTTAAATTTTAAAGTGGTCACATTTGATACCGTACCTTAATTGAAAGGTCAAGGCATCTCTTTTTTAGACTCTGAGTTCCAGATAATACACCACCAAGGATGCAGAGATGGAAAGGAGGAGCGTTTGTGGCAATTGTACTGGAGAATAGAAGAAACAAGTGTGAGTGTAGTAAATAATCCAGCTGGTACAAAGAGTCTGGGAGAAGAAAGTATGGATGGCAAACAGCAACGGTTATTTTGAGAATCAGTAAATAATAAAATTTACATGAGAAGAATTCACTTTAGCACTTAATCATTTTAATTTTATTACAATCTGTTGATATCCTCAGGGAAAATCAAACCAAAGCATGCAAAGTAAATCTGAAAGTGTGATATGTTCACTCACATAATTATAATTTCATTATGTTAACCCCTCTATTTCCATTGACCATTAGAGTGTATAAATTTTAATGTATGATGTGTAAATACTCTAATACATATGTAGAATGTATATAAAACATATACATATGAATATATTTATGCACACACACAAACATGCATGCTAGGCTAGCAGCCCTCTACCATGAAGCCAGGGAGCCATATTCCCAGTGATACACATGTTTTTATTAATTCTGTAATATAAATTTCTCTTGACAACTGACACCGGTCTGGCCCTCAAACACTCCTCATTTTATCTGTTTGGCTTAAATCTATTGTGAACCAGAGTAAGCTATACCCATGTTAAGCGTATCTGTTTCGTGGCTTGCTGAGGCAACTAGACAGTCCATGAGGCGGGGACCAGTGAATTGGTGCGTGCATGCTAACTGACATTGTATGTGGAAGTCCTCATCAGAGCAGCAAAGTAATCAGCAGTCATTGAAAATGGACGGCCTTTAATTCTCTGTAATGGTCCTTGTGGTCAGAGACTTAGGCATAATGGCATAAAGCACAGGTCAGCTGGCCTGCTGACTTTCAGAAGCCCATCATGAGTCTAAAAACAGTCTAAAGGTGGTCCATTTGGCATCTTAAGCTTCCCTCAACCCTATTGCTTTAAGTACTGGTTTTTACAGGAATCCTCTACTGCCTTTGTCTGAGGGTATATGATACAGTGGAGATGCTTCACCCATATATAATTCATTCTAAGAGCAAAAGCATTTAGGTCCTAAGCTCTCAGCAGATGCATTTGCTCCATGCAAAGAATAAAATTTCCCCGCATCCTACCTCCAAGTGAGGTTTATTTTATCCCTGAATGAGAAAAAAGAGAGAGGCACATTAAATGATAATCATGTGCTCAATTTCAGGATGTTAGACTCTCACTGTTGACCTCTGTATGGTCGCCTGTTTATGGAAACAAATTGTAGAGAATGAAGGCAGCAAATTGGGTCTCTATAAAGGAAGGAGAAAGCTTTAGACCTAAGCAAGAGGCTGTGTTAAAAGCAGCCTGCTCCATAAATATATTTAGTCAGTAAGACAGTGAACTGGAAAACCAAATTAGGCTCTTTAATATAAAAATCTAGAGCTTAGTGGAAAATGCTTAGAGAGAGAATTCACTGAGCTAGGAGAGCGATTTGTTATAGGAGGCACTCCAATTGAACTGGTGGAGATCTCTCCATGTTAGAATGGGTATAGAATGGAATTAGAAGACTGAATAAAGCATCCACAACTCTTGACCTAGGATACTTGTGAGATAACCAGTCCACAAGAATAAATTTAAGTTGGAAGAGTGTCAATTTTCTGTTTTCTACCCAAATTGGAAAGGGGCATGCAATAAAACATAAAATATTAAAATGCTGATTTTATCATATGAAGTTGTGATGCTGAGATTTAAAAAAAATAGTTTGTGTTGCTATCCTCTTCCTCACAATTGCTTAACATAGGATTTTTTGGGGTTTTTTTGTTTGTTTGTTTGTTTTGTATTTTTTGTCAAAGTCTGGACAAGAAAAAAATTGAAGGTTGAAAATAGGTAAGAGTTTCAAAAATAAAAATAATTTCTGTGCTTTGGCAACCACAAATCAGTATTAAGCAATTGTCAGTAGAAGGTTAACACTGATCCTGATTCTGGGAGCCAGAGCAGAGACTAACAGAAGTACCTTTCTTGATTTTAGAATTTCTTAGTGAGAACTGATAGCTGACAACTCATGGGAGTTCACATTTCTGAGATACTTCTCAACACATTTCAGTAAGCATAGTAGATATTATTTCCAGGGTGCAGAAAGGGATTTGCAGGAGCAATAGGTCAGATCTAGAGTCATAAAACTGGGGTTCAAGTGCAGATGAAGAGAAGATACATGGATCTCCGCAACAGAGAAAGACGAGGGCTAGGCCTAGAAATGACCATAGCCCAAAGTGCAGGCCACCATCTGAAGAAGCCTCACAGACATGTGGTAAATGGGCGTCTGTGAGGAGTTATCTTGGGGAGTGCCTTCTGCAGATGGGCATCTGGGAGGAGAGAGCTTGTTGACTGCCTCCCTGCCTCCCGTAGGTTTTATCTTGGCCAGATCATTTTACACTCTCCATTTCACAGTACAGCCTGGTGATACAAAGGGATAAGAACTCCACCTCCACACCAGTGTTACTGAGACTGTGCACAGTTCCACTTGTGGTAAGATGCCAAAATGATTGTCAAACAATAAAGCCATCACTCACCCTCTCTCCATTCAGGTCCAGCAGAATAACAAATGCAAAAGAATGAGCACAGCACACAGTTATTTGTTTTGCCTTTAATTGCAGATATAATTCTTCCTTTGCTGTCAGCATTGGAATTATCCTGAATAAGACCTTTACTCTTTTCCATATGTGCATGTGTTTAATGTGTTCATGTATCACGCTTGTGTTTGTGGATGTACTTACATGTTTATGCATATGGAGGGCAGAGGTTGACATCAGGTGCTTTTCTCCATTGGTTGCTCTTCATTTTGTGTACTAAGGCAGGATCTCTCGCTGGACACGGCATGCCATTTTGTTTAGTCTAGTGATCTAGTTAGATCTAGAGAGGCCTTGTCCCAACCTTCTATGTGCTGGGGCTTAGAGCTCCTATAAGAGCTACGCCTTGCTTGCCCAGTTTTTAATGAAGCTTATGGAATCCGAACCCTGGTCCTCATATTTTCACAGCAAGGGCATTGATGTGCAGTGACTGATCACTGATGAAATGAGAAGATAATAAGCACAGTTGTTGAAATGCACACCCATCCTTATAGACAACTGTACATTGTGTGGTTTTTGCTTTAATACAAAGCTGTATCTTCAGATAGCAGAAATGATATGAACTCAGGATATAGCCTAGAGCAAAAGACCCCTAGCAAACCCAGAACCATGTAAGGATGAAAGCAGAGATCATTACAACCTGGAAAAATGAACAAATGGATAAAAAATAAGCAGAGTTTCCATTGTCAAGACATGAAGACAGACTGCACAGGAAACTCCAACATCCTGTTGGAGATGTGCCAAAGTTGGGACTTAGGGTAACCAATGAGAGGTAGGAAACTGGTTCTCCCAGGCCAAGGTTCTCTGAAAGCTCTTGGTGTCCACATATCCCGGCTGTCTGCATTCTCTATCCTACAGGGATTCATGGGGTTGTTTATACTAAACACTGATAGTAAATTATGCATTTTACAAAGATCACCTTTTTACAGCAGGATAGTTAAGGTTAAATGAGGAAAATATGCTGTCAAGGAAATAAATGAATGAAAACTATGAGGAAGGAGAGAGTAGACTACATTATCAGATGGACAGTATAATATCTTCCCCAATATGGAAGCAGGGATATTGTTGTGGTGTCAGAAAGGATAGATTCGGGGCAGAGGAGACTAGCTAATAGATCAAGTCATGAGCGAATGGAGGCGAAGGTGGTGGAGATAAAGAGAGCTCATTCTCTGAGGGTGCTCTCTGTGTGATGATCTAGTTTATTTGAGACAAAGACTCAATATGTTACCCAGGCTAACATGTCCTGCTTCATCGTCCTTAGTGGCTGGAGTGCAGTTCTGCACTTAGCCAGCACACTCAGCTGGAGGTATTTGTCAAATGGGTGAAAGGTGGTAGCCAGCCATAGGAAAATATTCGACACTGCTCTATATGTGTAAATGGAGAATACTTAAAAATACTTACAAGCAGAGGTAAGAATTAGATTGACGGTGAAGGCAGAAAATAGAATTCCATTTACACACACTGAAAAAAAAAATCATTCTAGCCCATCAAAAGATAGCTTGTGTAGTCATAGACTAAGGCAACCACAGTATGCCCTCACACATCAGGCTTCCTGTGTCCCTCTGTGTCTGTGTTTTTTGGTTTTCTGTTTGTCTTGTTGTTTTTTTTTTTTTTTTAAATACTCATATGGCCCCTTATTCTCAGACCTTTTGACTCGGAGACCATTAGAACACCAACTGTAGTTGATTGGCAAACACCTCAGTGGGGAAATATTGGCAGTCGGTGACGGGACTGATCCTTCAGTTCAGAATAAGAACACAAAACAATTTAATAAGCACACATCCAGAGGGCAGATGAATGGCCAGTAACCAGACTACCTCCTGTAAGTGTACAGCCGTAAGCTGTAGGGAGGTCTCTACTTTGGGAAATACTTGCTCAGTTATGGTGAAAGTCTTAGTGCATAGTTTCCTGGTTGGTTTGTCATACCACGTGAAGGAGGGCAGTCCAGATTGGTCACCATACAGTTTGAGGTGGGAACAGGAGTCACTGTACATGTAATTCTCTTATGGAAACTGTGCTAGGAAAACAAGGGCTAGTTATTCATGGCCTTGCTAATAATGACATTAGGTTAATGTCTGGTCTCAGGCTATGGGGTTACAGCTCTGTAAGATCAGGTTACACTCCTTCCCTAGACACTGGTTTGCCTAAAGGAGTTACCATCTGGAATTTCTGGCCAAAGGTGTTTATTTTCAATCCCTTTGATCTTGATTACCTGGTTGACATTGTATTGGTTATGTTTCTCCGTTATTAAATTGGAACTCTTTGTAGGAAGTTATTAGACACAGACAGAGACAATTTCATCTTCTGGTATCTTTGTAATGGCCTTCTCTCCACATCTACCTTCCCACTCTAGACTGTAGACAACAATTAATGCAGCTGAGCCTCTCTAATCATGAGAGCCAATGCCCCATAGGTAACCACAGATGTAGCGTATCGGTTCTGTTTTTCTGGAGAATTCCTTTGGTAGCTGTGAGGGCCTAGAAACATTGGCATCGAATTATCAACATAAACTTCTATATTGTTTATTAACTAAGTTCTTCAGTGAACAGACAAAAGGACTACTTGGAGAAATGGCTGATCCTCAGATCTAGGCAATCAATGTACAGGTTGAACATAGATCATTTTAGGCAAAAAAGCAAGGAAGCACTTCAGGGTGTCAATTGGGCATGGTGTGGGTGGGAAACGTTGAATGATTTGATCCAAAACATCTTTTGCTTTTTACTTACCCCTTGCTTCTTATTTGGTTTTTATCCCAAAGTTGAAATCAAATATCGCCGACTCATCACTAATACAAATGCCTGGAAATTAAGTGTATAGACAAATCTGTGCCACAAAAGAGTTTTTTTTAAACCTGTGAACAGCCATAATTGACTGTTTCACATCATTGATAGCTTAAGAGTTACCTGTGTCTAGAAACTTCCTACAAAGAGGAGAAACATAACCAATACCATGTCAACCAGGTAATCAAGATCAAGGGGAAAATGACATTAAAGGTAAACACCTTTGTTAGGATGTGATGAATGTGACCCTTTACATCTGTGTCCTTTCTCCCCAGAATACATTGTTTTGTTTCATGTCAAAGAACATATCAGACCAGTCCTTATAGAATTTCATTCTATGAAATACCTCAAAACTGTTAAGGTTTTCATGAAAACCAAGGAAAATGTGTGATTACAGCAAAGAGAAGTTGTTGGTCCAGGTTCTGCTTGCCTCAGGGCACAGACACTTGGGAGTTTAACTGTACTTATCCCTCAGTAGAACAGTCAGAGGTGTGAGAGAGCCTAAAGTATTTTCTGGCTGCTGGGTCACTAGTTACTATTAAAGAACTGCTCCAAGAAGTTGGGAATGAAGGCCCGAGGTGGGGCTGGGACCAGCTGCTCCCAAACTCCTGGACATCTAGGTACTGCTGAGTCACAAGGAGTTTGGGAGCAGAGTCAGGGGTCCACAGGCTGGGACAGCATCTAGCCCGGGCTAGCGAAAAGGAGAGCTCTGAGTTAGGACAGCAGTGATTGTCTTTAGCTTGCCAACCTTTGTGGCTGGAAGCACAGAGAGGCCTTCCGCTGAAGGCTTAGGTTGTGGTTCAGTAGTCAAAAATCTCCTCCATGCTTCCCACTGCGATTCTTGGTGAGAGAGACAGTCCATGACGCTAAACTGTTTATTGAATATTCATCATGGAAAATGGTTGCATGCTATACTGTATCAATGTCTCAGGGTAGACCTGAGTTTCAATACCTTTTGCAGGGAAGAGTCTAGAAAGGGAAGCTTATTAGCTAAACCCTCAGTCCCTCTAGGTACATCATTAGCATGGAGAACTCTGTTCTGGACCTATGTGACCACAGGTCACATTTTCTTATGTGGGGAGTGTGGCACATGTTCCAGGTCAAGAATCTGGCAGGGAGAGGGAGGTGCCTAAGTCTCAAGGGGTACTCACCAAGTCTCCTGGTCTCAACCTGCTCTACCTTACCAAGCTTCCTGGCATGGTTTTACCATCCCACAAGAAGCTTGAAGAGATGTAATGAACACAGACAAAGAAAAAAAAAAGGCAGCTTTTACGGAATATCAGGTACAGGCAAGAACATTAGGTAAAAACTAAGGAAATCCAAATAGATTTCATTAATAAGAATGTATCTAAGTTGCCTCATGAATTCTAACAAACTCACCACAGTGATATAAGAAGTGAAGATGAGAGGCTGCGGGTCGTGTGTGTTCACACTGGGAGACATGTATCTCTGCAGAACTGTGTGGCTCTGAGATCCCAGGCCACACAGAACTCAGAACAATTAAATTCTAGTAACCAGCTCTGTGTCTCTAACTTCAGGGCATGCTGCTAAGCTCCAGCCACAGAGGGGAGGAGTGCAATCCTTTTAACAATGCCTTCTAGGCATCAGACCTTCTGGAGAAACAAGGGAGTCAGCAGTGATAATGACCTAAGATTGCCAGGCACCACAGCACCCAGCTGGTATGTGACTGCAGCCCTTGTTTTGGACTCATCCTTTCCCAGAAGTTAGATAAGGGGGTGTCCTTAAAGTGTTCTTGGCTACCTCGAGGAAACCGATCCCTGAAAGGGAATGAAAGCATTTTTACTACCAGACAATGGAGGATTTGGTACAAAATCCTCAAAGTTAACATACTATGCTCTTTTAATTTGAAATGGTAACAGTTGTATAAGATTTCACTATGCGCCTTCTATTTGTATGTGAGGGCCACAGTAAAAACACTGATGAGAGGAAATGGCTGCTCCCTTAGGCGGAAGATTTATTTGTGCATAAGAAAGAGAACATCCAGAAGCACATATAATAGTCTAGAGCAAAGAGAAAAAAATAGACTGGGCGTGGCCAGGGCTAGGGAAGCAGGGAAGAAAGAATTTTAGCAAACATTAAGAGAGAGAATGTGGATTCAGAAAGAGGTGAATACTGGAGAAGCTGGGTTATAAGGAAGTTGAGGAGGAGTAGCTGGCGGCAGGCAGGAAGCTCACCAGATGGAGCAGGCCTGGAAATTTAGAGTAGGGAAGGAGGGAAGCTTGGAGGGGTAAGAAAGGCTAAGACACTAATGAGAAGGCTTTTAAATGTATAATGGGTACTTGTGAATACGAACTGTAGGAACCTGGAGGCCAAAATGGATCTTGAGATTCAACAACAGGTATACATCAGTGGCGAGGCAACCATGTATTCTTTTGGTCAGAGATAAGGTAAATGACTGTGTTTCTGAGACAAGAGCCCATTTCATAAGTTTTTGAGAAATATTAGCTTTAATCTAACTGCCAGGAGTCTTTCTATTATCCGGCTTGGGCTCATTTCTAGGCATATGCACTTCCTGAGACCTAAAATTATTCATATAGTCCAGTGGTTCCCAACCTATGCATTGTGACACCTCTGGGGGTCACATATTCGATATCCTGAATCTCAGATACTTACAATTCATAATAGTACCAAAATTACAGTTACAAAATAGCAATAAAATTTACGGTTGGAGGTCACCACAACATGAGGAATGGCAAGTCACAACATTAGGAAGGTTGAGAACCACTGACAGAAACAATTTCTACCTAAAAACAAACAAAACAAAATAAATTAAAAATGTAGCCTTGTTACCTATGCTATTGTTTAAAGCTTAAAAGGCAGTAAAGAAAATCTCTCTCTCTCTCTCTCTCTCTCTCTCTCTCTCTCTCTCTCTCTCTCTCTCTCTCTTATATAAATTGAAAGGGTCTCACTAAGAGTAGTTGCCTCTCTGTGGTGTTGTGTTTCAGTGAAGATTCTATAGGAGAATTTTTATTTACAAAAAAACCAAACTTCTGTGTTATTTGTTTACAATGTGGAATCCTTTTTCAGAGAGTCCAAAATTACAATTGCTAAAAATCTAGATTAGGCATTGAAAAAAACTGTATACATATGAATGAGGAGACAAACAAGAACTGATAGGCATAGATGGGCAGACAGACAGACAGAAAGACAGACAGGTAGGTGATAGATGGATGGGTGGATGGGTGGATGGATGGATGGATGGATGGATAAACTTCTAGTTCATTTTAAATACTTTTGGTTTATCTAACATACCTGCATATTAACCTGCATATATGAATGTACCATGCATGAGTCCATGGAGGCCAAAAGAGTGCATTTCATGAACCTGAAGTAATGTATGCTGACTGGCTAAAATGTGGGTGCTGGGAATCAAATCTAGTCCTACTGCAAAAACAGCAGGTAGTCTTAAATACAGCATCACCTCTCCAGCCCAGTGTGCTTGTTCTTGAATGGAAAAAGTATGTAATCAATTGACATTTATAAAATACTCATGAAATTAAGATTTCTGAATTGACCTAAGGAGTTTGTGTGGGTAATATTTTTATTTCCCATTTTTGCACATAACTTACTGGGGAAAATATTATAAAGTATAGAGGGAATAAAAATCAATACCGCTATTATCAATACCAATAAAGGCAGTGAAATTGTGTTTCTTCAAAGCAATTCTGCATGTAGATATGCTTTCAGATCTGTAGTCAGGTAACTTACTCTATATTAGAAATAGTCTACTTCTGTAATAGGACAATACAACAAATTAGGCAGCTGGGAGACAGACTTCATTAGAAGAGCAACCACACAAACACTGTTTGCAATCAATCAAACAAGAATGTGTTAAAAGTAAGTTGAAAGCTGCCTTTGCTCCAGGGCTGGGTCAAAGAAAAGGCACTGTAAACACATATATCCCAGCATGCTTCCTGGTGATCACCTGAACAAGGCTCTCCTTTCAGGCACTGGGCTTTGTTAATGAATGCAGAAAAGATTTCAGCATCTGTGCCCAAGAGTTGCTCCAGACCCACTGCTGAGCTCATGTTGAAAGTTGTTTCATGTTAAAATGAGCGCCTATACAACCATGTTAGTGCATTTCTCTCAATCCTTAGAAACTGAAACTCAGCTCAGCTCAAAGAAAGAGGAGAAATGATGGAAACTTCTAAGATTTTAGAATATAATATGTCTGAGGGATCAGGATGGGAAAGTGACAGACAAATTAAGATAAACTCTACAATATAAAAGACACAATATACAGCACTGAGATATCAAGAGCTAATGACACATTGACCTTTCTATGGATCTGAGCCACTTGGAGTAGTGGATAAAAGTGACTGCACACTCTAAGTACAGGACAGCGTGTGGACTGGTGGAATTTATAAGCTACCCAAGGAGAGGGCTGTGGAATTGTTGCTGCATGGGTGACTTTTGAGGATAAGAGAACTTTCATTTGTCCAGAAGGCACAGGATAGAGGTGTAACCAAACGCAGACCTTGTCCACTTGGCAAGAAGGGTTTTTTTTCTTCCTAATCTATAAAGTATAGATATCTTTTACTAGCCTTACCTTCCATCATAAAAGGTGTTAATACTAGTTTCATTACAGTTTGAATGGAAGTTCCTTGTCCGATTAGGTAAATTAGTATCACGACATGCACAGTATATCATTTTGTCACTGCTGTATCTCCATAGAGTCACTGTTAAGGAAGTTGCCAGAACATCATCCAAGTTGAACTCTTAAAATCTTAATTGTGAAAGTGAGATACTACCTACGAGTGAGACAGAAATATATCAAGAGTTAGAGAAACATATATGGGTTAACATTCCAATTTTATTCATGTCAATGATTACAAATATTCTAGTATTTTTAATCGGTGGATGTGAGATATCAGTGCTCAAAGAAGTAAGTTTACAGCATGAGATTGAATGCCAAAGAGCCGGAGTAAATACTCAATACTCCACCCAGGAGCAACTTAAAAGTGATCAGTAGTTATTTGTTTTTGCTGTATCATAGCTTACAAAAAAAAAAAAAATACCCTTCGAGTGGGATGCAATTATTTTTAACTCCTGTTCATACACAGCACTGTTTACAATGGCGTCATTGAACATCTGAGCAGCAATAGCTTACCTTCTGTTGTGTGAAGAGAGAGAAGGCAATGCTTGTTTGGATTCCCATCAACAACCAAGTGTGAGGGAGTGAAACAGATGCTGCCTGTGTGGTCCTAGGGTCTGAGGTGTTGCAGGAGAACGGGGGCCATGACTGTACCTCCATAGATAAGCATCCTAAGCACCAGGAGAAAAGAACATTCAAGTAAAATTCTCTCATATGTATTTCCCAGGATGAAAAAATACAAAAGCTTGAATCTGAGGCAGTGGGATTAGAGGGAAGAAGTAAATATAAAGTATTTTATGCTTATAGTAATTCCTGTAAGTTTTCTCAGTATTTTAGCTCAGCCCTGTTCTGTGCATCCCAGGCATCTTTAAACAGAAGGAAACACCTCCTCACTCACAAGGAACAAAGTCAAGAAAACATCAGGTATGATTTTTCTCCAACTCAAGAGTTTCTGACAAGGGGAGAGTTTGCCTCTTTAATACATTCAGGCATCCTCTTGAGACCAATTATAAAATCTCAGAACCTGGTAGTCTTTTATCACATTACCCTCTAGATATATAGATGGAAGAACTTAAAAATAGAGATAACGGAGAAACCCATAGTAGAATCCACATCCCTGCCTTCTCAAGTAGCATTTCTGTGCCTGTCCAAGAGGGCCGTTGGCACATTCCAGTTCCATCTTGTTTACAACAGTACAAACAGGAAATAATTTCTGGCACCAGCCTGCTGTAGACTCCTTAAGTGGTACATAGAACAATCTGCATTCTCTGTACAAGGATTCTGTATTTATCCCTTATATCATCATACCACAGGGCCCACAAGGCACTGTGATATATAATTTTAAACGAGGAACACACAGCAGAGAAAGTTTTTTTTCTGGGAAGAGATCTGATGGAAAACTAAATAAGGAATTGTTTGATGTCAGGAGGGTTGATTTGCCTCCTCGCCTTATATAGACCTTCCTCCACTGCTCTGCTCTTATGGCCAATATTATAAAAAAAATAGATAATCTAAGTTGTAAACATATTTATGTAAGTGTATGCTTTACAATCTTTGGCTTAATTATTTAATTTACATTTGATCATTATTTCTGTTTCAGGAACACCAATATGAGGTTCACTGGGGCAGTTTTGGAAGTCAGGATAGAAGAAATTTCTAAGGCTAAGCATCTGGAGATTTTTGATATGGAACAGGGACCTGAAAAAAAGTAGGGACAGGGACAGGCAGGAAGGAGATAGGAGAGGGTGGAGTGGGGACAGAATAGTCGGCATGCATTGTGCACATGTGAAAAATTGTTGAAGAGTAGCTTCAATTAACAGAGAGGATGTAACTCTGTCATCTGTAGTGTCTCCAATGGAACTGGATGCCATTGTGTTACATGAAATCTCAGGCCTTCCTTTTGGAGGACAACTAGCTACATGCTTTCATATGCAGAAGATAGAGAGAGCTGATCTTTAAGAAACAGAAAACCAGATAGCAGCAATCATAGCAGGAGAGAGTGGGCAGGGAGGGATGGAAGACAGATGATGAGGTTTCATAGGAGGAATGACTTCAGATGGCCTACAGCAAGATACGCAGCTGACAAGAGTTAAATATTTCTAAACACTTAGGATGTTTCCTAACACAAGGAAATTATTAGTGTCTGAGGCAATAGATGCCAGTCACCCAGATCCAATTACTTAAATGAACATTGTACTGAATTGTCATACCATACCACATAAATGTGCATAATTACTATGTGGTATTTTAAAACAAAATACATTGAAATATTTTTAAAAGAATTAAAAATCTTGGCATCATTTCATTAGAATACAGCAGAGGACAGACACTCTCCTTTAGAACAGCAGTTATTTTTCACTGTGTCCACACATGTCTTGGTGTTTCCAATCTATGACAAACAAACGGCATGCAAACGCATCAAGTTCCCAGACATTTAATAAAGGTGTTAGTATTTTCGACAGTCTCTGCTGTCCCCAAATAAATGGGAATAAATTCTAGTTTTGAGAGGCCTGAGGAGTCATTTATTTAGCAGATAAACTTCCTGCTCAGAAAAAAAAAAAAAAAAACTAAAACTAATAATGTCAGCGTGTAAATTGGAGCAAGGCGCTCTAACAAGGAGCAGGGGAAGAAATGGAAAGGTCCTGGCTTTGCATAGAAAGTGAGATGACATACTGATGGCTCCTCTTACCACACTGAAGAGGCTGTAAATAATAAACAACAAAATGAATGCCAAAGGGTCATTCTCTAGGCCAGTGAGAAGACAGATTTCACCAATAAATGTCACCACTGTTAGTATGAATGATTCGAAAAATTATCTTGAAATTTCGGAAAATCCTTTCTGTGGCAGAGACATATATAGCAGGGCACAGCCCTAAGTACAGTTTTGTAAATACAGCGTTTGTCTTGGTGAGACAGACTTGGCTTTGCTCTCTCATTGGTGTCCCTTCAACAGGTCTCTAGGTGTGAAGCCACTCCTCCCTTGTAAATCCACACCCCCCACACAGTGATATCTTTAACAAGGAAAAAATTCTTGGTAGCCTCAAATTTCACAAAATGAAATTTGGAGCCAAAATATAATTCTAGATGTTTCAAACTGGATTGACTTCACTCCACAGTGGCTGATGGTTCAGCAGTGTTTAGTTAAAACCTTCTGAAAACCTGGGAGGGCCATAGAGATCCCTTGATGCATTCAGCAATCTTGTGGATCTACAGAGGATCAAGTGCTAGTGGCTTTTGCAGACAGAAAGATGAATTGTGGACCTGAATTACAGTCACTGAAACACTGCTTACTGCACATTGCCATCATGGGCACCAGCTGCACACACCTCTGTAAAGCCTGCAAGAAAATGTTTGCACTTCAAAGGGTCTTGGGTTATGATGCAAGTGGGATTTATGAACAGGTATATAAATAGCAAATCTTTCAATGTTTCCACTGCCTTTTGGTCCTGGGAGGGAAGATACTGTCCTACTTCAAGTCTTACTGAAAGCTGCTAGAAGAGCCACCATGCACTGCTGAGCAATCTCTCCCTCAATTTCAGAACCAGTATTGCAGAAAAATGACCCTTCCTGACAATGTCCTCATCCTACGACCTAGACTTGGACAAAAAAGGAAGACCATTGGGAAATAACAAGTCAAACTCCCAATGTGAGATATTAGAATCCTTTTTCCAAGTGCAACTTCCTCATTTTTATGAAAGAGTTATTTGCCACTCATGGAAAAGCACTTAACAGTTTTCTGCAGTTTCCAGATCTCTGTATCAGAAAACGTATTCATCAAAACAGCTACAAACACGACAATGTTAAACATAGTCTCCTTTCAAAAATAAAATCTAAGTTGGGAGTGGTGTGTGTGTGTGTGTGTGTGTGTGTGTGTGTGAGAGAGAGAGAGAGAGAGAGAGAGAGAGAGAGAGAGAGAGAGAGAGAGAGAGACTCAGTAATTGAAGTTCCTTGGTGCAAACATAATGACATCATGAGTTCAGCTCCCAAGACCCATGTGGTAGTTGAAGAGAATCAACTCCGGCAAGTTGTCTCTTGATCTCCACACTTAAATGCCAGAATGACCCTCAATAGATACTTATTTGGATGCATGCATGGATAGATGGATGGATGGATGGATGGATGGATGGATGGATGGATGGATGGATATCCGAAGAGAAATAAAGATATTGCCACATTTTTTCTTGAAACTGATATTTATGTTCTCTTAGCTCAAAATAATTTTGTGGAGCAAAACCAGGCATTTTTTTAAGAAAATTTATTATTTTGGTTCCAAATAAAATTTATTTATATTTGTTTAAGGGAACATATTTTTATTGTGTGCATGTGTGTGTGTGTGTGTGTTTCTGGGGAGGGAAGTCTTGCATGCTAATCCTTCCTGAATTCCTAAACCTTCATTTTTGAAACAAGGTTTCACCATATAGTACATGCTGTCTGTAAAATCCACATGTACCCCAGACTGCCCTTGACTTTGCCACTCTTCTGCCTACTCACTAAGAGCTCTGGATCTTTCAGGCATATGTCACCATCTCACTTGATTTAACTTTCTAGTGCAGGAAAGTAGCTGCTTACATTTAGACTAAATCATATCACTGTGGGGAAAAAAACAATTTTTTGAGTGTTGTTCTATTATTTTGGTTTTATTTATATTGTCTTGGAAAAGGAATTAAATGGGTTTATTCAAACACAGTCAATAAGTTTTCTTGAAGTAAACAACATAAACTAAAATCTTTTAAAGACTTGATCTAATTAGAATCTGCCTTTACAAGTGGTCTACTCTATTGTACAAGGCAGTTATTTCATAAAAACCCACAGTGTTTGTCTTATGAAAATGAAAAGGGTAGATTCCCAAGGCGAGCTACACACAAACTTATCCTTCCAGGAAAGCAAGAAGTAACACTCATTTTAGTTTTAAACAGGGAGGAGGAATCTACTACGTCTCCACACTCCTCATATTAGGGCTCACCAATGTTTCATGCATGGAAGTTAGTGATAGGACTGGAAGGCTTAGGTAGATGAGGCGGGGAATCTAAAAGAGGACAGGACTGCCCATCTCTACCTATGCAGTTGGCAAGAGTCAAACTGGTGTCCTCAAAAGGGAGTGGAAGCACAAAAATGTGAGCTATACGGTCACTCAATGGGAGAAAAAAAATCACAAGAAATGACTATCTCTAGTCACACTCAGAATCAGATTGTCCTGGTTCCTCGGAGGCTAACACAATGGGCTCGGAGTCGGGAAATGAGCAATGTTTGCTTAAAATAACAAATGTTTCAGAAAAGGCAAAGGACTCATTGGTTCAGCAGTTCAGCAGGCAATAATGCTGCACCAACTGTTTGCTGCAAGCTTCAGGAGGAACCTACTCTGCTCTGTGATCTCCAAAGTCAAGGTGAGTATCACTGCTTGCTTGCCCTCAAGTTATTTTGACAGCCATTAATTAATATGTGTTTGTCTCTGGTGACAGTACAGTTAGGACCTAAAATATATCAAGTAGTATACTTTTTTCTAAGATATTTTATATCTTCACCCTGTCCTGAGATTTAGAGTACTCAGACTTTTTTCTCAGCCTTAGCTGAAAGTTTTTATAAATTATGGTGTGTCTAAAACATGCACTTTCACTCTTCAAGCAAGTGATATCAATGAATACAATTTATGGGACTATATTTCTGAATATATCCCACAGTTCATGTTTTTCCTTATGATACCGATAGAGAATGAAGTCATTAATTTTTTAAGAAATGGCAGCAACAAGACAAACAAAAATGAAATAAAAGACTCTGGCCAACATGGACATATTCTCAAACCAGACTGCCTGCATTTAGAGATGGTCGCAAATAAGTGAGTCATTTGAAGAATAAAACGGTGATGTAATTACTTGGGAAAATAAAGCCAGCAGAATTCATAAAATTATTGATTCAATAGTGACCACAAACCATAACAGCAACATCCTTTAGATAGAATCAGAATTTAATTCTTTTAAGCAAAAAAAATAGGGAATAATGAATTGAACAGAGAAAGAAAGAAAGGAGACTGATAAATGAGAAAGAGAGAGATAGACAGAGACAGAAAAACGAGAGATAGAGAAACACACACAGAGAGACAAAGAGAGAAGAAGAAAAGAGGAAGGAGGGAGGAAGGAGAAGGGACTGAAGCTTGTAAGCCTCTTTAGCAGTAAAAAAGGCAGGGGTCAATGAGGCTTCACCTAAGGACAGTATTTCAGTGGTCCACTGGGCTTGAAAATACTGATTACTTTTTCTGTTAAAATCCTATTTATTCTAGTTAGAAAAAAAAGCCAACAATGGTTTAAATAAAAAGAATTGTCTAACCGTTGAAGACTCTAGGACATACTATCTGAACTTGTATAAACAACTTTTCTTCTGAAGTGATGTGGGCTCTGACGATAATTGCTAATTGTGAAGCCAGGTTCTTCGTTGCCATCATGAGGTTTCTATTTAGAAGATAGCTGCTGCTTATCATCAAGCCGAAGTGCCTCTGTCCCAATTTGTCTACAAACTACGCAGTTAAGGGAGTCAAAACCAGGGTGGTATCATTTCTAAACAAACTTCTAACTTGTAAAGTCAAAATATTCATTTTGTTTAGAAAGTCGGTTTTGAGATGGGCTTCCAACTCAAGCTTCTTCCCAGGACCCTCAGGTCAATGAGAACTCATTACTTGATCTGTTGACACAAGTGTCTAATTTCCTTACACAACTCAAATAATACAGAATTTAAGAAGTACGTGTGTGTATACACCCCTGACCTTGTGCCTCTAGTTTAGTGTTTTCTGATGGTTAGGAAAAGGCAGCATTTATTTTCCCAGGACGTTCGCCAAGGAATCCTGGTTAATTTCTGGCCTTTATGTAGTCAGTACGTTAGCCAGTCTTGTGGATTCTGTTTCTAAAACACTACTGACATGATATCTCCTTCCAAAGTTCTGACCTCTATGTCCCTCTTTTCTTGCTTCAAAGTTGCAAATAGCCTCCAGTATTCTTAACAGTCTATTTATTGTTGCTTAGCAATCAAAATTCTTCGTTTTAATTACGACTTAGTAAAGACATCCCTGCACTTGCCCAGTCCTCGTGTCTGTTCTTATTGGAGTCCACTCATGGATCTCTGATATTGCCTCATATCATAAAGTGGGAGAAAGCACCCATGGTTATCCAATATGAGGTGACCAGTCAACCATTCTGTTTCATCAACAACAGTTTTCATAGTACAATATAATTCTAATATTTTTCTATTTCTCTCTCTCTCTCTATATATATATATATATATATGTATATATATGTATGTATGTATGTATGTATAGTGCATTTGTGTCCTTGTTGCTCCTGCTGCTGATCATGGAAAATAAGTCTTGTGAAGAGTCAAAAGAGGCACAGATAACTTAGAATAAGAGTTGTATGATGCTGGATAGGTGATGTGACTTTGGCAAAGGGTTTAGATAGGAACACATAGATATATACAGAATATATATGGTTTGGATATGAAGTATTCCCTGAAATAATTGTGTGATGTGGACTTGGTCTATACCTGGTGCCACTGTCTATCTGGGAAAACTTTCTAGAAGAACTATTTCACTTGGTGTGGACCTATGAGATGGTCCTGGCCGTGACTTCTAACTCTTTGCCTCATGTCCACCTCGAACTCTGGTTAACCATACATTCCCACTGCCCTGATAAGAGTGACTCTAAGAATCCATGGCATGAATCCCCTAAACCCTTGAATTAAAATACAACAAACATCTGACGTAAAATAAATTTGTTCTAGTAAATATTACTTGGGAGTTTCTACCCCACCTTAGATCACTTACTTTACTAACTGACACAAAACCTTTATATTTATAATAAGCCTTAAAGCACAAAAGTTGGGCAGATACCACTCCACTATGTTGTTTTGTCTACTTCTCTGCCAATAACCCTGAGATATGACTTGCCATGTTCCACCTGGACCACTCCTCTTCCACCTGCTGACCCTCATGGCCATGCTCTCAAGATGCACAAGCCCAGGGTGTCTTCTCTATTCTTTTCTCTTCTCCTTGTGGTTCCAGTCTCAAACCCCAAGCTGGGGAACTAAAACTCCACCTACCTCTCTTCTGCCCAGTAGGCATCTTTTTTTTTTAACCAATAGTTTTACATTAAGGGGCAAGGTTTGCACAACAAAAGTTGATAAACGTGAGAATTCAGTCTTTAGGCAACTAGACCTTATGGTGCATAACTTAGCATTAAAATACACAGCAGCACATCAAACATCAACATAAATTGGCTGTGAATTGAGTCATATTTGCCTAAATAAAAGTTTTTTTTGTTGAATGCCAGCAAGGCATGGCATTGATGACTGAAATGAGCTTATGTGTAAGGCCAAAGAGGTTATCACTTAATGTCATTAATATATGATTTTAGAGGGGTCTGGGGGGAATTTTGCCCTCATCATCAGACGAACTATGATTTGGAGAAGTGAAAGGCTCAAACAACAACAACAACAAATCTCTGGCAATGGACTCGTCATGCTGACATTAGCTGTGCCGATGGAGTCACAGTAATGGAGAGAAGCATGGCATCTTTAATCTCAGTTCTACAGCTTTTGGTCGGGGGAGAAGACGTTTTCCAAACATTCCTGAAACTTTTGTCCTCCTTGAGTGCAATTTTATAAATCTGAATAAGTGAGAGGAGTTTCATAAATTTTATATGAACTCATTAACTTCATCATGAAGGTGTGAAAAGCCAGGGTCTTACTCTTTCCAGCCGAGTGGGTTGTCATAATAAAACACCTATCACTTCCGGGATTTTAAATTAGCAACCCATCTGGTAGGAAAAAAACCCAAAACAATAATGAGGACAATATTCCCCATAAGGGAAGGATTGAGTTTGACTCAAGGGACTAAGCAGTATTTGTGATCAGGTTTTTTTTTTTTTTTTTAGTTTCAGTGCATATTAAATTATCACACTTCTGGGGGTCACATTAAAAAAATAGGTTTCTGTATTCTAATCCCAACAGTATATTCTTGAAGAAATGGACAAGTAACTGTTAATTAGATGCAGAACCTAATCCTTAACTCAGGGCTAGGTAGGTCCTGCTGACATTCTCATCAGGGCCTGCTGCAATTACTTGCTTGTTAAGGGACAGAAATGCATTATTAAAATATACTTTACACAGTATCTTCTTGATACAGGACTGCTGACAATCTAGAACTATCATTTTGACAAAAAAAAATAAATAAATAAAGCTAGTACTGGTGAGAGCATGTGTGTTTGTTGAATCCCTGCTGGCAGAGAGTGGCTCTTAGACTCTTAGAAAGGGCTTTGGTATTACTTTGAATAGCAAAATAACTTTTAAAACTTCTCTCATTAGTTGTATTTATATATTTGCCCTGTCACAATAATTAACTAATACAGCTTTTAAAATCCTGTTGTTTGCTATTAGGTCAGTAAATCTATGGCATATTTACACGCTATTATGTATGTATTATGTATCATGCTTATGAAAGCTGGGGGCTTCTGGAAGCCATCGTACAGTGAATGATGAGGCAGGAGACAAGCTATTTGAGTTTTATATAGAGTCTGTAGTCTAAGTTTTATTCTTTATATACTTGTGGCATAAATACAGTCATATTTATAATAACAAAATAAAATAAATTATGTATATTGTATCCTTAAACAGAAAGTATATTACCTGGTGGCAATAGTAGATTTACAGTAATATGTCTCTATACTCTTTTAATATCTCCACTTTCTATGATGAATATCTATTATTTCATAACTGAGAAGCAAGCAGTGAGTGCTTTCTTTTACAGAACACTAAGGAGACGAATGACTCATATAGTGGTTTTATTCAATTCATTTTACTTTGGTTCACAAAGAACAGCAATGGGGGAGGCCAAAATAAACAGCACAGCACAAATGACAGATGGACTTTTATTCGTCATTAAAGTTCTTCCTGACTGCCCACCTTACATGATGTAAAACATTTAACTGTTGCTGAGTTACTGAACTTAGTTATTTTTTTTGTCTTCTTTGCCTTGCAAGAAACTCAACTTATTTATGTACGTTCAACATATCTTTATTTTCTAAAGTGGCATTTAAGTCAAATGTTTACTTTTGGGAATCTGTGTGTGTGTGTGTGTGTGTGTGTGTGTGTGGTATGTTTGAGTGTATGTGGGTATGTGTTTGTTGTGTGTGTATGTTTATGCGATGTATGTCTGTGTGAATGTAGTGTGTGTGTATGTATGCATGTATGTATGTATACATGTATATGGAGTGTCTGTTCACGTGTTTGTGTGGTGTATGTGTGTGTGTAGATGTGTGTCTTGAGTGTGTCTGTTTGTGTGGTATATGTCTGTATATATATGGCAGTGTATGTCTGTTTGTATATGGTATGTGTATATTTGTGTCTCTGTGATGTATGTGATATGTGTATGTATGTATGTATGTATGTATGTATGTATGTGGTGTGTGTGTATGTATGTGGTGTGTGTGTGTGACTTGTTTTGACTCAAGGTGTCAGAGACTTTACTCCTGTTGGTTGTCTCCATTGTTTCTTTCTGGATGAAAGGGAAAACATCCTGGCAAAAGAGCATAATGGAGTGAAATTAGCTTCTGTATTCATCTGATTTTTAAAAAAAGGGGGGGAGGGGATCTCAAGGCTTCTTGTAAAAAGGAGTCTACCCAACTCTGATATGAGAATGTAGACTGATTCAAAATTGCAAACAAACAGAAGATATGTGGGGTATTTCCCATCAAAACCCTTTTACAAGTACTAACTGTACAAGCAGAATTGCTTTCTATACCTACGAGGAAAAGAGCTAGGCTATGAGTTAGAGGTGTCATATTCAAATAGGCTTGCTTCAGTGTGTACAGAAATATCTATGACCAACTTAACTTAGGGGGTAAAGGAAGAGGACATGTTTTGGGCCATCAGGGCATTTATTTCACCTCACTTTCACATTACCCCAGTATACTAGTGACCTCTGCATTGGAACAAGAGTCCTCCAAATACAAGACCTCATACATTGATAGCCTAAGCTAAGAATGACTCTGAAGGCATTATCTGCTCCAAAATGGCCACCCAGGAAAAGTGTCTTCCAGATGATACTTCAAGGGATTGAAATGCTGCAGAAGTTGTGGTTAAAGGAGACCAGGCAGCATTTGAACTGGCAGCAGAATATGTAAGTTTCACCTGAGTGATGCTAATTTTGCACTTAGAGAGATACAAGAGTGAGGGGCTCAGTAAGGCTTCCTTCAAGCTTCTAAAACTTTACTAGTGCTAGGTGGTTCAGGGTTTACATCCCCTGAAATAAGACTTTGAGAAGGCTGTTGTTTGAAGCTGGGAAACCGAAGTTTAAGTTATAAGGGAGACTATGGGATGTTGGAGATGTCAGATCATGGAAACATGGAGTATACACTTAAGAAATGGCGTGTTTGAAGTCAAGTTGGCCCAACAGAAAAGTCTGTATGTATTTTAGGTAGTAAAGCTTGAGAAACAGGACACTGTTGGAGTTCATGAGTCCCAGATTCCACATATAGAGTATAAATGTGGCTTGATGTTTGCTTTGCTGGAATTTGTGTGTCTCTTTGTCATTTGCATATTGGAGGTAAGTAACTTTAAAATAATTATGGATATTCCCAGTGAAGAGATGGTCTTGTGTCTAAGAATAGACTTTAAACTTTAAACCAGCATTGGAACCATTAAAGATGATAAGAACATTTCAAGATAATGTACAGGAATTTTAATTTAGCAACATGGCTTCTCTGATCACATCCAAAGATCTTCTAGGTCTGTGTGATCTGGCTCAAGTGCAGACACTACACATACCTGTAATCCCTCTGGCTGGAGTACAGACATGCCCTTAGTATACAAATTCAGTCCCCAAAATGTAGGTAAATTAGTTTGTAGAAGAAAGCAGCCATGTTTGATAGTGAAACCAGTTGAGTGTTTGGTCAGTAAGTTCTGTTCAAAAAGTCAGTGCTAGAAGCAATGTGGTGCATTTGAATATTTCAGTGAGTTCCATGCAGTTCAGTACAGGTAAAAAGAGATACAACAAGCCAAAGAAAGAGGAGGAACCAGAAAATTAAAACAGATTGTTAGGTTAAAACAGTTTGAGGCAAAGCAGAACAATTCAGCCAGAAGCTGAGAGAAGTCAGTTTGAATCAGGCAGCTTGGAGAAGAGTTTGAGCCAGAACAGCTGAGTAGAGCTAATCAGCCAGAATACAGAAAGAGCTAAAAAGGGTTAGCTTATTCAGCAATAAGCCTCTGAGACATCTGGTGAATAAAGTTACTTTTACAAGATATGCTAAATAAACTTTGCAATATAAAAACTTAGGAGTCAAGATGGAATGTTTTATTTGAAGTGTTTGCATGCCAAGTTGTCAAAAATTAGAGCTGTGATGCTTAATTTTGATTGTCAATTATAAAATATTTACAATCACCTAGGAGAATCTCCTGATCTTTGTGTGTTTATGTAGCTGTGTCTGTGTGTGTGTGTGTGTGTGTATCTGTGTCTGTGTCTGTGTGTGTGTGTCTGTGTGTCTGTGTATGTGTGTCTGTGTGTATGTGTGTGTGTATCTGTGTCTGTGTGTCTGTGTGTGTGTGTGTATCTGTGTCTGTGTGTGTGTCTGTGTGTGTGTGTGTATCTGTGTGTGTGTGTCTGTGTGTGTGTGTCTGTGTGTGTGTGTGTGTGTCTCTGTGTGTCTGTGTGTATAGCTGGGAGGTGGGATCTCCAAAGATGCATAACTGAGGTGAGAAGACTTACCTTGGATGTGGACTCATTGACTATGTTCCCAGACTGAATACATAGGAGAAAGTGTGCCAGATGCTCATATCCATTTCTTAGAATTTTCTAGCAGTGGAAGTAGTTTGACCAGCTACCATGTTTTCTACTCATAAGCCCATATAAAGATTTCTTCATACTCTGTATGTCTCTCTTATCCATTCCCATACCTGATCCTAGCCCCTCTTATTTCCCTTCCTGTTCTCCCTCCATTCCTGGTCCCTACCTCCCTCTACCTTCTGTGGTTATGTTGTTCCTCCTTCTATGTAGGATTGCAACATCTGCACTTTGGTTTTCCTTCTTCTTAAGCTTCATATGGTTTGTGGGTTGTATCATGGATATTCTGAGCTTTGGGGCTAATATCCACTTATCAGTGAGTATATACCATGTGTGTTTTTTTAAGTCTGGATTACTCCACTCAGGATTATATTTTCAAGTTCAATCCATTTACCTGCAAATTTCATGAAGTCACTGTTTTTAATAGCTGAGTAGTACTCCATTGTATAAAAGTACCACATTTCCTGTATCCATTCTTTTGTTGAGGGACATCTGGGTTGTTTCCAGCTTCTGGCTATTATAAATAATTCTGCTATAAACATAGTAAAATTGAATAAAGATATAGCAGTGGGGGATGGGGAACTGAAGGAAAGGCCATCCAAAGACTGCCACAACTAGGGATCCATCCTATCAGCACAGAAAAATCTCCAACACTATTGCTGATGTCAATATGCATTTGCTGACAGGAGCCTGGTATGGTTGTCTCTTAAGAAGATCTACCAGCACCTGACTAATACAGATGAAGATGCTCATAGCCAACCATTGAACTGAGTCCAGGGACCACAGGGGAAGAGCTAGGGGGAGGACTAAAAAATATAAAGGTGATTGGAACCCCATAGGAAGAACATTATACTAACTGGACCACCCAGAGCACCCAGGGACTAAACCACCAACCAAAAAGTAGACATAAAGGGATCAATGGGTCCAGCTACATATGTAGAAGAGGATAGCCTTATCTGACATCAATGGGAGGAGAGGACCTTGGTCCAGTTGAGGCTTGATGTCTCAGGATAGGGGGATGCTAGAGAGGTGAGGCAGGAGTGGGTGAGTGGGTGGAAGAGCACCCTCATAAAGGCAAACTGGAGTGGGGATGGGATTGGGGGATTTTGGAGAAGATACTGGGAAGGAAGATACAGTTTGAAATGTAGACAAATAAAATTAGTAATAAAAGAAAAAATAAAATGCATGAAAACAAAACTTTCTGCACATAAGCAGTTCTTCATCAGGCTAAGGGAATGGGAAAATTAACTACTAAAATTAAAATCATTACTGCATTTGGCTACTACCAGGCAATGCATAGTAAGATACCACGTTATCCACTGGTTTTAGCCACAAATTTGAGACTCTTCTCATTATATTACACCAAGAGCTGCACCTCAAATAATTCTTTAAATGGAAGTTGAAGCAGGACGCATTCATATTTACATCATTATGACACTCAATATCCCCTGGATCTTGTATAAGCAACATTTGTGATTTCTTCTAGTTTATTTCCCTAAGCTGAACTCTCCACTCTGAGTTGTCTATTAATTTATTCTTTCTAGGAAAACCATAATTCATCCCATTTATGGAGATAGAGCTCATTATTGAAAGATTCTTGAGTCTCATATAGTTTTGTCTATTTGGAGTGCCCTTGACTTCGATTCCATCTGGCAAAAGACATCTTTGAAAAATCGTCTGAAACTCTTTTGTCACAAAGATTTTGTGATTTCTTCTATCCCAGGACACTTTTATTTATTAACCCACCAAACTTTCTGCAGCCCGAGGTTGTGATGTGTTTTCTTCTCTGAAAGGCGCATCGTCTTCCATCTGTATCTTTTTTATAACACATTACCTCTTCTTGTTGTGTCTGTATTCCATTTAAAATTCTGACTTTGTGACTGTAGGATTGAAGGAGACTTTGTTTTATGCTTCCCTCTTTCCCTTAATTGATGTGAACAGTATGAAAATAGGGTTGTTGGTACCAGAAATCAGGCAGAACATTTCTTTTTCTATGCAATTCATATATCCAAGAATTAGAAGCAATGACACATACTAGAAAAAAAAAGGTTTCAAAGTGTAATATAAGACTTATGGTGGTAAACATTAATAAAGAGTCCATGTGTGTACCCAGATGGCCATGAGGCAAAGTCTATGCAGAATACAAGTGCATATTTCTGTAATATTTTCTGTTTGCATATGTCATCCACAGATGAAGACCAATAGATGGGAGCCTAGAGAAGCCATTTACAAATTATAACAGTAAGTTAGCAATTAGATATTTTGCACACTTAAGGTAATTGCTATAAACCTGGGATACTTCTGTGTTTATTTATTCCAGGCTGGTTGGGTTGCATTGTTAGGTTAGCCATGATCTTCTAACTCTCAAATTGATTCATTGCATCTTCAGAGTTGTTAGGTCACATACCATGCAGTATAATGTAATGCTAAAGGACAATCAGCTATCATATTTTAATTGGAGTTTTACTTGGCATTCAGAGGGTCTATGAAGCAGCAGAAGGTGTTGATATCAAGTGAAAGACTGGCTGCAGCTAGATACATTCTCAAGAACTCAATGTATTATACTGTGTATTAGCCTCTCTCATAGCCCATAATATTAGTATAGAAAGTTTCTTTGTATTACAACACCAATGCTATTTGTATAGAAGTTATATTTATTAATTAAATTGCCATGTTATTATCATAGCTATCATAATCTATGCTAGGCAAAGGAACAAATAACGAATACAACAATTGGTACATCTATGCATGAGACACACATTGTCTTTTCTAATGTGAAACATAAGGAAGTGAAAAACAAAGATGAAAATCAAATGCATGAAATAGTTACAAATTATAATTTTTTATTGCAAAAAAGTTACTGGTTTAAAAAGAGAAAATAATTTCTGTAGTTAGTAATGGAGAATAGCTATATTTTTGCTATGACAGGATATATATAGAGAGACCTTTGAGGAGTTAAAGGAAATATATATTTATATTATTTTTCAAGAAAGAAAAGGGAAGTCCTGGAAAACACTGGAGATAAAAATAGAGAATAAAATCACATGGGAAAGAGGCTTAGCTTTGTTATGGGCAAAAGGAAAATGGCTGTACAGTGTGGGACATTATCATGATTAGATTCATATCTAAGAAAGGCCATCTCTTTTGTTGTTGTTATTGGTCTAAATAAATTGTAGAAAGAGGCGAAGCATGAAGAGAGAGAAAAATAGGTGGTAAATTTTACTCTTGTTCTAGAAAGTAATTAAAGCATCCTGGGTGAGGGAGGTGGCCATGTAAACAGATTCAAGATGATTTTGGTCTTATTTATAGAAGGAGGGATATGTCTGCAGAAGTCAGAGAAAAGGGCTTTTGCCTTATAAAGAATGGTTGTGTGTTCAGGTAATACATTTTATAACTGCTCAAAACTGTATTCTTAAAATGTTTTTTCTTTCCCACTCTGTAGACCTCACCTTGCATCACCCCTGGCTTTAGACATTGTAAAGTGATCACTATAGTTTTGAACAGAAACATCATCAGATGCCCATGTCTTGTGTCCCCATCTGCTCTTCCCTTTGCCAGAGCAGTGTGTCTCAAACTGGGGCTCTACTCTGGATAGGAGAAGCTGATGCTAGTCCAATTTTAAAAGCAACTGTTCCCTTTATTCTGGCTAGCTCCCAAATAAGTGAGACATAAATGATAAGAATTATTTAATCAAGCTTTATGACACAATATTTGAACGCTTATTAGTCTATTCTAATCCTCCGAGTTTATCTGGCTATTTCCCAGACAAAATCCCTGAGATGCTAACATTCAGTAGTGATTTTCTCTCTCTTTCAGGCGTGTTTTCATGGTGGCTCCTGAACCTTCTCCAAGTGATAAATCTCTTCCTCTTTCTCTCACTCTGCTGGCTGAGGTCAGAAGCCCAGTTCTTCCTTCTCCCTTACTCAGTCATTGATTGATTATTTTTATTGATAAATCTGAGAATATTTATTATTGATTGATTGACAAATCACACTGAGCAATGTTTATACAACACTGAGACCAGAGATTCTTAGAATAAACACTGCAGTGACATGTCTGGATTGCAACCAGATATGGGGGCAGAGAAATCAGCATTTGAACAATACAAGAATATTTATATAGTGCACAATTGGTTGGGAGTATTATAAACCCTGGAGGGAAACCTATTAATAAAGTTTTTGTCTATTGAAGGTATTAACTAAGGGAAGGTGTCAATAATCAAATCCCTATTCAGAATTATTTAATAAAATACAGGGTTTTCAGCTATCATAGGGATATCTAAAGAATCATGAACTCAAAAAAGGTTTAAGTGGCACCACAGTCTTTATAGTTGAAGGAATCAACCTGGAACTGACCTGTAAGCTTTCTCACTGAGAACTACTTTTCAAAGTATCAGAGGATATGATAGAAGATTCTGTGGGAGAAAATCAACAATCCCTGTCAGTTGTAAAGCCTATGAACAAAAACATGACAGGCCCAACAATATAGCCTTTGTGTCGCAATAGTTGTATCTACATTATGGTGATAATCAACAGCTGGCTAAATCTAGTTTGTCTTAAGTCTTGCTCAATCGGAGAAAAATCATACCTGGTACTGTAAACCCATCTAAGGACTGTGACTGGTCAGGTCGGGGACCTTTAATGAAACCCCACTACTGTCATTTTCCTAAATCAATATAATTACCCTTATACCCAGAGAATAGATGAGAGCTATTATGGATAGCCACCCCTGCACAAAATGCAGAGAATAAGTTACCGCAGGGTGTGCAACCCCCACTGGTACCTCTATAATTTGGCTTCTGTGTATAAGGCTCTGGGGTCATCATAGCTGTAGAAAGACTCGTGTGTGTGTGTGTATGTGTGTGTGCGTGTGTGTGTGCGTGTGTGTGTGCGTGTGCGTGTGTACATGAGTCTGCATGTTTGTAAGCGTGTGTATTTTTGTGCATGTGTGCACTTGTGTGTGCACACACATACACACATATTTATATGTCTTCTGAGGCCCAAGTTCAGGGCCCTCCACATGCTTAGCACCAGTTCTCCCACTGACATGGCCTCCTGGCCCCTCACATTACCATCTTTGTCACACACACCATATTTAACATGATCAAGAGAACAGCCCATTTTTCCCAATGAGCATCTGCTAAATCACATCTTCATTTACACACACACACACACACACACACACACACACACACACACTGGGTTATGCTAGAAATGATACTGTTTCATTTATTATTATGACAAATTAGAAATATTAGGATCAATTCAATTCTAATGTGCAAAGAACTTTGGTATATTCCTCTTTTAACACAAAATAATTGGATTTATCAATAATTCCAAATAGAGAAGGAAAGGAAGAATTATGTTATTTAGCTCTTTCTTCTTATTAATTTTCATGCTGAAACTAACAAGTGGCCCTTTAGAAAGCATTTTTTTCCTTTGCCTGTTGAGAAGAAAAAAATGATTGAATTTATTCATCTGACACAAAGAAAAAGGTAAGAAATATAAAAATAGGAGGAAGCATGCCACAGAGTAAGTCTTTATTACAACAAGCCAGTGAGAAGCAGCCCTGGGGTGGCTCAGAAAAGGGGACAGATGAGGACAGTACCTGTGACCACTTTCTTTCAATCCACAGGTGCCCTGAGGTGACACAGAAAACTGTGAATGATCAGACTTCACCATGTTAAAAGTTAAGAGATTAATTAAATGGTTAGAGTCCTTGTCGGGAAGCAGCTACAGTGAACAGGACATTCTTTTCTGTCTGTCCTGAGACAGAAATGAAGTGATACTGCTGTGGAACTTGAAGTTTGTCTGGCATTCATCCTGTGCCTTACACCATTACGGCAGAGGATCAAACTGTATCATATGAAAAACGTCAGTCTACCTCATTATCAATGAAACCTTGTACAAGTCTGGAAATATTCTATCCTCATTTAAATCAGCAAAATTTTCTGTAAGCCATGAGAAGAATTGGAAGTAAGATCTGAATCTTTTATCCCAGAGTGTACATCAGTCCAAAGATCAAGAAATGTGACTGAAAAAAAAAACAACTCATTTTGTAAGTATGTGAGAAATTGGTGACAGCTTGTTGCATGGAAGAAGGTAGATATTCATAGCTAGTATACCAAAAGTTATATTTTATTATGCTGAAGGTTGTCACACAAACTTAAGACTCGTGATGGTTTTGTATATGTTTGGCCCAGGAAATGGCAATATTAGGAGGTATATCCTTGTTGGATGGAATAAGTGTATTCCTATAATAACCTTGTCCTAGCTGCCTGGAAGTCAGTTTTTTGCTAGCAGCCTTCAGATGAAGAAGTAGAACTCCCAGTTCCTCCTGCACATGCCTGGATGATAACATGTTCCTGCCTTGGTGATAATGGACTGAAACTCTGAACCTGTAAACCAGCCCCAATTAAATGTTGTCCTTATAAGAGTTGTCTTGGTCATGGTGTCTGTTCACAGCATGAAAACCCTAACTAAGACAGACTCTAAATCTCTAACTACAGTTAAGCCTATCTCCTCTAGGTTGCTCACCCGTATAACTATCTTAGCTGAAGGTCAGGTCCAGTCTCTAACAGAAATCTTTGAATTGAGGATTATGATCCTGGGGAAGAAGGTCCAGCTGCAGGATAGATCAAGGTGGCATCTCCCAGATATGTGGAGCAGAGTATTGCTCTTGGTCTCTGTTTATATACTGTCCAGTGGGTGTTATGGGGTTCTAGGACTGTATCTGATTATCTTGAGTGATGTTGCTGGATTCTGATTATCTGGTGAAGCCTTGGGTGTAGTAGGGTTTCTGACTCAGCTCTTTATACATGTCTACTGTGGTCCTCCCTTCTCCTTGGAGGCTGTTGGCCACCAGCCAAAGAGGAGAAAGTGAGCAGTTATAAGTATGATGGAAGGACTTCCAGAGACAGCTGCAGCAAGACAAGTTTACTTTATTGTTCCAGAGATATGATCTATAAGGGTAATTTTAGGGGTATAGTCAAAAAGGGTTAGTTGGTCACAGTATCAAGCAGGTGGGAAGGGCTAATTAGTTATAATCCAGCACCTAATTGTCATGTGGGCAGAAAACCAGAGTGGGATGTGTGTGCTGAGTTATGGAGCTTTGCAGAGTACTGTCTGAGGTCACTTTTCAGACAAGGCCACCTGCCTGTGTTCAGGGACACTTTCCAGGCAAAGCCATGCCCCTCTAAGAAAAGGAGCCTTCCATTTTGTGCAGAGCTCAGAAAGCCATTTGGTCATGGGGGACTGGGACCTTAATAGCAGGGTTCTCCAATAGTCTAGAAGGCATTCTTCTTTTAACTCTGCTCATTACCCAGCTTTCAAGGGAAAAAAAAAACTAGAAAGCAATAAAGTATTGAAAATAAAATCATGGAATTTTTAGGTAAACAGAAGGAGCTAGAAAAAGTCATCCTGAGTGAGGTAACCCAGACCCAGAAAGACAAATGTGGTATGTATACAGTTTCATGTACATATTAGTTGTTAAGTTAAAGATAATCAAGCTATAATCCATATATTCACAGGGCATAGCTATACAGCAAGGGGCTGCAGGTGGCAGATAGATATCCCTAGGAAAGAGAAATTAAATAGATGGTTAAGGATGGATGAGGGGCAGACACTGACTTGAACTGGAAGAACAAGTGTGGAGAGGGTGTCAAGAAGAGAAAAGAATATAGGGAGAGACAAATATAATTAAGGGCCATTTGAGCAATAGTATTAAAACCTAATACAAGAGAAGCTTTGTATTATAGATAGAATATAGATATAGTTATAGATACAGATATGGATATGGATAGATAAGATATAGGTATAGACATAGACAGACATAAACATAGATATAGATAGATATAGAGATGAGAGAGAGAGAGAGAGAGAGAGAGAGAGAGAGAGAGAGAGAGAGAGAGAGGGAGGGAGAGAGAGAGAGAAGGCAATCTAAATGAAGTCACCAAATCATTTGAAGACAGAGAACTGTCTGGACATCTCACCAAATAAAGCTTCCAGTAATAGTGTTGGGTTGGGTTACGTCTAATTTAGTTATTGTCCAAAGTCATTCCCATAGGAATGGAACTGGGTTCCCAAACAACCCAGGCAATTGAACAACTATGGTTGCTCTCCACAAACTGACAGCAAAGTGCCTGTCGGTAAAGACAGCACCCACACGACTCAGTGACTATAGAGAAGTAGAGCTTAGCTATTGCCTTCATCATTACCTTTTGGCATCTTTGGTGCAGAAAGATAGTCTCCACATCACCAAAAGGGGGAATGTAAACAGCTTCTAAGCCATAATTCCTTTGGTCTACAACCATGTCCCGTCTGCTAGATATGTTGGTGCAAAAACACAAAAGTAGCACAAAGCCTGTGGGAGTGACCAGTCATTTTCTGATTTGACTTATGTCTCATTTCACGAGATGGAACCCACACTCAACATTGCTTAGGTGAACAAGAACCTAAGCCTGTATAGCGCAGGAACCTCCGTCTTTTGCATGTATTATGACTTCCAGTTGTTATTTAGTGTTTTCATTGGATCTGTGTGTGTGCAGACAAATGGATCTTTGTGTCTGTGTCTATTTCCTGTGACTTTTCTTTGGCTTCTATCCTTGTCTTACTTTTTTTTCTCTTCCCATGTGTTGTTTTTTTTGTTTTATCCTATCATATCTTATTATATTTTCATTATACTGTTTTATTTTACTGTTCATTTTCTAAGGAGAGACAGAAAGGGGTGGATCTGGATGGGAGGGGAGATGGGGAAGACTGAAAAGAGTAGAGAGAGGGGAGACCATATAAAAAGGACTATTTTCAATTAATAATCAATAAATAATATGAAGCATACACACACAAAATCTCACATCTATTTATGTATTTTTATATGTATGTATGAATGTATATATTTATTTAGTGTGTGTGTGTGCATGCTTGCATGCATGTGTGTGAATGCGCACGCACCCATGTTTAGGGTGTCTTTAAGAGTGCAGAGCTTTTTATCAGCTCTTAGTGAGCTTGACTTGAAGAGCTTTGGGGTTCTCCAAAACTTGGTGTTGGCCACCAAAGCTGTCCCAAACCAGTAAGTTTTGGGATCTTGTCTCAAGAATTTAAAGACTGCATTTCTCAGGCCATGGAGGTGAGGTTTAGAAGTTTATTGCAGATTCACAGATGGAATTTTATGAAGGAGCAAAGGAGGGAAACAGAGAAAGGGGGAGAAGGAGAATAGAACAGCTACAAAGAAAGAGGTAGGGGAATCTCTAGGAAGACCCAGAGACCTGGGATGGGGAGGCTCCCAGAAGTCAGTGTGAGTGACCTTAGCCAAGATGCTTAACAATGAGGGCATAAAACCTGAAGAGGCCACCTCCTGTAGCCAGGCAGGATCCCCAATGGAGGCATAAGAACACCAAACTACACTCAAAACCTTTGACCCAAAACTTGTCCTGTCTTAAATAAATGCAGAGACAAAGATGAAGCATAAACTGAAGGAATGGCCAACCAATAGCCAACCCAACTTGCGACCCATCCCATGGGTAAACACAAATCCCTGACACTATTAATGGTACCCCCTTGGTTTTGCTTTCAGACAGGAGTTTAGCATTACTGTCCTTTGAGAGGCTCTACCCAGCAGCTGACTGAAACAGATGCAGATACCCACAGCCAAACACTGAACAGAGGACTAGGACTCTTATGGAAGAATTGGGGAAAGAATTGAGGGCTACCAAGGGAATAAGAACTCCACATGAAGATCAACAGTGTCAACAAACTTGGGCATCTAGGAGCTCTCAGAGACTGAGCCATCAACAAAAGAGCATACACAGACTGGACAGAGGCCCATGACACATATGAAGCAGACATATAACTCAGTCTCCATGTAGGTTTTCCAACAACTGGAGCAGGATTTGTCCCTAAAGCTGTAGCCTGACTCTGGAATCTGTTCCCCAACAGGGCTCCCTTGTCTGACTTCAGTGGGAGAGAATGTGCCTAATCTTGCAGAGACTTGATGTGCAAGAGCTGGAGGACACCCAGGTGACCCCACACTTTCAGAAGAGAAAGGGAGAGA
Organism: Arvicanthis niloticus; assembly: GCF_011762505.2. NCBI lineage: Eukaryota > Metazoa > Chordata > Mammalia > Rodentia > Muridae > Arvicanthis > Arvicanthis niloticus. Next base: position 46,719,286 of record NC_133429.1, read on the forward strand.
AGAGGGGGGAAGGGACTTTGTGAGGGGTTAGTCGGGAGCAGAGACAACATCTGAAATATAAATAAATACATACATACATACATACATACATACATAAATACATAAATGAATAAATAAGAAAAATCATATAATCATTAAAAAAATAGAAGGATAAAACACAGGAATCCAGGAAATAAGTCACCATCAAACTGCCAGCCTACAGACTTTTGAAAAATCAATTTCAGGAATTGGAGGGAAGTATGAGGGCACTTTGGCCAGACCAGGAAATTTCCAAGTGTTGCCTCTCAGTTTAAGTCAGAAGATAATACATGCAGCCTCTCAGAGAGGTGCTTCCTTAGGAGCTGACAAACTAAGAAGCAGCAGAATTTCCTTCTGTCCACAATGGCCTACAGTAAGAACATTCCTGAAAGTTCTGCCAGAGTTGCCTGTCATCTCTAGCCAGTTTGTTTACTGTTCTCATCATGACTGGGTTTCCCCCAGCTATCTAATATTAATCTCCTACTTTAAAAAATTATGCATGCACGCATGTTTATCAAGAAATTTGAAACACGTAGAGTATTATAAGAAAGCATACATAAAGACAGTTACACCTTTCTCTTATGGTTTGCTCTCCTAACTAGAGCTTTGTAAATTTTAAAAAGTATTCTCTACCTAATATGTTACATGAAAGACAGACTAGAAAATAATGATCATTTTAGAGAAATGTGATTCTAATCTTTTACTGACATGAATGTAAATTATGTTATGCACTTTTCTGAAAACATTTGTATGGTTAGCATCATAAACATGTACTTTCAATTTAATTTTCATTCTAAAGAATTTAAAGTTTGAATATTGTAAAAAAAAATTAACAACTCTAAATTGTTGGTTGACTTAATTTTAAAATAACTGTTGCATTTGCAAGATTAAAAAAAAAACTAAAGAGGAAAATGTGAACAACTGCTTTAAATAGATTTTCTTGTAATTAAGCTTGACGAAAAAATAACAAAAGCTTGGCTGCATTACAGAAAATACTTTTACTCTTTATATTCAATTATTCTTTAGTATAAGAAGTGCCTAAATTGTTTTCAATTTAGGGTAATGGACACACTCCGTTTTAGTGTGGTTTCATTTACATAGAAGTCAGAAACTTGCTACACTGATTACTTTTAAATTTTAATCTCATGAGGACCCAGTTAGCACAATTAAAAATATTAGAAATGAGAAAATACAGTCAATAGAAGCAGTAATTTAATGTTATCAATTTAAAAATATACACAGTAGTGATTTTTTCCTTTCTGCCTACCTAGCATCTTTGTGCTCTTCTCAGGTTTCCTTAGGGAAACATCATCCATCCATAGGCAGGTCACTCTGTTCACATAGAGCCTTTCTTATGCCACACTCCAGCACTGGCCTGGCCAAAGGTCTGATTTCTCATAGACACGGATTGACTAAGCTGAGCCATTGTTCCAAGTCTACCCTATCAGAGCTGATCCTATAACTTGTAAGGATAGACTTGGGTATTGAAGTGTGTAGCCATAAACAAGTCTAGAGCTTAAGAGTTTAGTCAGCACAGAGAAATCTGATACAATGGAGAAATACTATCCCCGGAACTTATTTTGGACCCCACATCTGTGTTTTCTAGCAAGTAGTAATGAAGAAACTGTACTTATAGGCTATATCTACAATTGAGTTATTGCCTTATGGATTATAAAATTCATGCCAGTAACTAAAGAGAGGCATAATCTTATGTAATTGCATTGTCAATATGCAAGGTTCACCCACCTGAAGAGTTCTCTTGCATCCTCAGAATGGGTACAGATCTGCAGGCACTTGGTGTGCACTCACTCCTGACAAATGCAAAACATCCTAACCATGAGCAATGCTGTTAGAGATTTCGCTGTGTGTGTGTGTGTGTGTGTGTGTGTGTGTGTGTGTGTATGTGTGTGTATAATAAATACATATTTTAAAATGTTCATGTCTCATCATCATCTCTGCATCTTATTATTAAGAGTTGTGATTAGATCCTTCAACTATTCAAAGGGCTAAAATCCAAAGGCATGATTGTCTAGGAGAAGGTAATAATTTGACAAGGGAAAGTTTGCACTTGACATCTGTGATAATGGTTGAATAAGGGCTTGTCAGGGCCAGGTCCCTTGAAGGGGAAAAAATATCAAAATGTTCCTATAGCATTTTGCACGTGACCACACTATACTTAATCTAGAAGAAGACTGAACTTCTGGTATATGTATGTTCTTTTGCATGCACACACACACACACACACACACACACACACACATACACACACACACACACACACACACACACACACACACACATATATATTTTCCTCAGCCTGATCATTTCATTCAGAAATTAGTTTGAGTGAAATTACATGCATGCATTCCATTCCAGCTTCTATTCATAATAGAGATTTAATTAGGAATTTTCTCACTGAGAAAGTCAGTAGCTGTGAAACATCCAATGGGCCTTAGTAGTAATACATCAGGTCAGGAGATGGGTAAAAGGATTACAGGCTTACAGAATAGCATGAGGCAAAAGAATTAGTATATTTCTCAAAGCAAGAAGGGAAACATCTGAGGAGATACTTGAAATTATAAAAGGATTTTAGGAATGTTTGAGAAATTACGCTGCCATAGATAAATGCATAATTTCTAATATAGATCAGGATTTTGATAGTTTCTTCACAAAGTAGGAAATTTGCTGGTTCTCTGGGAGGGTAGGAGTGGTTTTGTATAAATCTCACTAGAATGTGAAGGTTAAGTAGTCATGGTGGGAAACGGAGAGGGAGATTAGACATAAAACAGTCCTGGGAAGGGAAAGAAAGAGACTGTAGATTAAGAGTAAATGGCAGACTATAAATATTTAAGTGAACTGAGCCAGGGGCCATGGCAGAATAGACATGGTGGAAGACATGGTGGAATACTGTATTTCGGTTGCAGTGTTCTTTAGCAGTGTGGATGGTGGACTATCGTGTTTTGATCACCGATTTCTCTATGATGACATTTTTCTCAGTTTTGTCTATTTTTATGAAAATAATTTCCAAAAAAAAATGCTACATCTCTTAGCATGTAAGCCAAGTTCTTTATGTGACCTAGAAAACCTTATAATCAACCCACACCATGTGAACGCAGCCAAGCACCATAGAGGAAATTGAGATTATATGCTGGAGAGAATGGTTGTTGATTTTGATACAGAGAAATACTATTTTACATGGCACATGAGGGCCCCCCTCTAAACTTTTCTCAAATGCAGAATACATGGTGACAGGCATCTGATATTTATTTGACCCTCTCTTGAGTTAAAAATTAAAAACACAGGAAAGTTAGAGCTATAGGGGGAGAGTTATCCAAAACACTTTAAACTTGCCTTTCCCTAGTGGTTGGCATAGGAATGACACCATGTAGTTCTTGACGACAAGATGGCAGCAAGATGCTACCAAAATTGGGTTTTGAGAATGATTGAGTTTGCTGGTAAAAGTTCATGTTTAGCTGTCTTGGCTTCTTGCTCTCTTTCTCCCTCTTCACTTTACTATTTTCTGTTTCTTCTTTCCTTTCCCCACATCTTCATGTGACAAAGAGACCACCACAGAGAAAGAAGTTCAGTAATGTGCACAGTACAAACAATGGCAAAACACATATCCTGAAGCTTCTTGGAAACAGATTTTGGGGAATTATCATGGCTTTCATTTACTCTTTCACAAACTCTCTCTCTCTCTCTCTCTCTCTCTCTCTCTCTCTCTCTCTCTCTCTCTCTCTCTCTCTCTCTCTCTCTCATACACACACACACAGACAAACACACACAGATGTTGATGGTGTCATTTATAAGGCAGCACTTGATCTGACTTGTGGTTATAGGCTGCCATCTTCCCGACTAGGCAAGGCCTGAGGCCATAAGCAGTGGCATGTTCTCGCTGCTGCCACAGCTCAGGCTGCTGGCTCAGGTGGACTAGAATACCGGCCCTGGCACCCACAAGATGCCAAGCGTGGGAGATGGCTTTGCCTATCTATCATGCTGTCTCCACAAGGCTGAGCTGAGCCCAGACCATCCCTCCATCCACGCAGTACCCAGTAGAAATGAGACTCTGATGTTCAAAGATTATCCAATAGCTTTATATATTTGGTAATGCTCAAATAACAAGATGCCCACACAATTAGAAGTGTTAACTAATTAACTAACCTAGATAAAAGTTGTTACCCAGGACTGCTCTTGATACATGCATTGCTCTCCATGACTCCTACATCTCTCCCCAGTTCCTCCTCTTCCTCTCCTCACTCCACTTACCTCTTATACAGCCCAATCGCTGAACTTTATACAAATGTAGTGGGATGGTATCCCACTACACACACACACACACACACACACACACACACAGTATTTTTGTAGAAAATGCAGACATGACCTAGTGGTCAGCCTACCTGGTATACTGTGCTTCTAAATAAAAAGCATGGCACACCATGCTCCTGAGTATTCCCAGAAGTCAGAACATAGAATTCTGAAGTGGTGTGAGTACCAGTGGCTGGCCGGCTGACAAACATGAACTCTCATGTCTCCTTTTATTTGCTTACTCTGAATAGAAACCCTGGTTGTATGAACGCTCACTGTCCAATATGAAGTAATTGGACTATCCAACTACAGTCAATAGGTTTTCACTATATAAATGGTTATTCGTGTACAATAAAGTAGATGCAGTACATTCTTTAATCAAAGTCTGACCTCCAAATTCTCATCTTATTCCCTTTCTCCATCTAACGCTGAATCACAGCTTTCTGTTACCATGTGACTTCCTTTTCCTTGTGGATAGCCCACTGCATTAAACTGTGGTTGCACTTATGAGCATGGGTGAAGAGCTTCTTACAACACAGTGTACCAGTGGCTACATTACTGCTGAATCCTGCTTGACTGTGTAAGGGACAGAATGACATTATTCCTGCCCTGGAACAGAGTCAGCAGGGTGTGGGTCTCTACCAGTGTTGATGGTTGCTGTGGGCATAAGGCTTGTTTGTATAATAATGTACATATTTTCACATGCCTCCTTTGAGCAATGTCCTCTCTGCCAAAGTCTGACTCCATGGACAAAGCATGAGTCCCGGAGGCAAGTGTGTTTCTAACATCTCCTCAAAATGCTAGAACACTGTGACCTTCAGGACAGCCCTTAAGGCTGAAAACCTGAGTCCAAAAATATATAATTTTTCAACTATGCAAAATATAATGATTCAATATGATTTGTATAAGGAGCTTCACACATCTAAAGGAACAGAGGCAGCTACACCATGAGCCAGTTTGTCAGAAAGACACTAAGGCAGAAAATGAAGAGAATTAGGCAGTGGTGATCACAGAGCAGGATCCCACCCAGCTAAGCTTGTTGTTGTTGTTGTTGTTGTTGTTGTTGTTGTTGTTTGTGCTTACAAAGGCAGGCAGATTCCTGAGTTCAAGGTCAGTCTGAGACAGACGGAGTTTAGGTCCAGGACCAGGCATGGTAGGGATAGTAATTTCAACGTGGAATTCAACCCAGCTATCTTATTGTCTGTGTTTGTGCTTGCTGTCTCTGAGAATCAAGGGGCTTGCATCGTAGAATGCTGGTCATGGGATAATCAAGAGGGAACTTAGGGTGATAACTGAACTGATATGTAAATAAAAGACTGGGTTTTTGGTCTGTAAGAGGAAAGGTATCCAGAGACTTTTTAGAATAGCAAGAGAAAACTGCCTCAAGCTGAGCCCAGAGAGTGCAACCTGGAAAGCTGTCTTGTGCAGAACACGGGCAGTGAGCTTGGACCCACAATTTAATTTCAAGTTGTTTCATCATTCTAAGACACCCCTTCCTCAGAACCCCTTTCCAAGCTGAGGCTAGTCCTTGGCTTATCGTTAACTGTCTATAGCTCCTCAGACAAGGATGGGCCTGATGAAACCCTCTTATTCCCATGATAGTTTGTGAATGGCCTCAGGCTTGTGAAGGCAGCCACTGTTGATGTGAATCCCAGGTGTGACAGCTATACCATGTGACTACTGAGTTTTTGCTGTTTCTAGATTATTCTTAATTGTTGTGATAGTGAGTTGGAGATTAAAATATGTTGATACAGTCATGACTATATCTAGTACATCTTGTTTATTCACAGAAACACATTCTTACCTAAATCCTTCATTGAATAGCAATGTGTTTATAATAAAGTACTAATATAATTTTGAGGATTTACCTAGAAGGTTTTAATTTCTCAAAGTGGCTTAATGTCTTCTTGAGGTAAAATGATATTCAAAAGTTAGTATCTTAGATAAAATAACAGTTTATATATATATATGTATATATGTTCATTTCATATATATATATATAATATATATTATTGTATATTACATGTTAAATAATATATACAGATATATTAAAATTGGGTAGCATCCCAAGTGCTTTGTACTGAATATGCTTTCCATACTCATGATTCTCTGTCTGAAAGAAAATACAAACATGATTCCTACTGTTTCTCAACATCTATTTTATCCAAATAAATTCTTGCAGAATAGTCTCCAAATACTGTAATCACAATTCATGCCTAATAATTGCTGTTACTAATTAACATCACTCAGGATAAGAATGCATCAAGATAGTTTGGTTAATAAGCGAGACTGACACACACCAAAGACCAATGTCCCATTAATAAGAACTTTGCATACAATTATAAAGGTCCTGATTTCATAATCAATAAAGTTCATGCTGACAACTCACAGAGCCACTTCTTATTGTCACCAGATATAGTTTAAATTGCCATCTTAAAAATATCACTATGCTAAAAGTTCACAATACTAAACACATTGAATTTGATCCCTAAATTAAAGATTACCAAATGGGACCCAATTTAAAGACCATGCAGGTGTTAAAGTTGGATTTCCAAGAAGACAGCAGCTTAGAAGTTGCACAATATATAAACTGCCAATCAAGCTGAAAAAGCATAGATTGGTTTTGGATCCAAAGAAGAGAGGTCAAGAACAAACTGCCACCCATCCAACAGAAAGGACGAATAGCGAACCACCACATCAGGAAGACCCCACCAGCCAGAGGAACTCATTGCAGTATCCAGAGACTGGAGAGAAGGTTTGAATTAAAATTGATCAACCATTATAGGCTTATTGGGGATTTTCTGAGAGATTAATAATCCTGGGGGTATCAAAGATATCACACAGTGAGATTTCCCTCCAGGAGCTCAGTCACAGCAAGATGTCAGGGAAAAGTTCTCTCTAGAACTGGAAGGAAAAAATCATTTTGAAATAAATCAAGTATTCTGATCTTAACATTTGCACCACAGAATCTTGCTGGTGAAATTGTAGACTGTTGGACTTAGATCAGTCTAATGAATCCTGGGAAATGGAGATATCCCATCTAGACTGTGCTGACATCATGTTTCACCTAAAGGAGAAAGAAGCTAAGAAACACAATGTACTAAGGTTACAACTTCAACATACAGTCTCCTTAAAAAACTAGGACATAATAAAAGTGCTATAAAATGGTTTCCATACCTTGTCTACAGTGCCCTTTACAATAATTCCTTCTACTTATGCATCATGCATAGCCACTAAAAATAAAACATCTGACAGTAAAATGTTCAAAACAAAAATCAAAACACAATGCTCCACCTTCAAAACCAAACCAACTAAACCAAATCAAATCATAAAATCCCAGGAACTTTACAAAGAAAAAAAATAATAGCAAAATAAGCAAGCAAACAAACAGAAATAAGACAACAAAAATTCTTCAAACAGACCACTATGGACTTTGAAGTGTTAGCACAATCATTCAGACCAGACTCCTGACATATACCAGGATATTAAAATTGTAGGTCTGGAAAATTTTCAACAACTATGAATTATAGCTGTCATTTTCTTTGTGGGTTCTTCCTTCCACCCTTCACCTTTTATTCCACATTTTCACCCACCAAACTCTAGATAAGAGAGAAAAATAGATAGGAAAGGAAAAAATTCTGAATAATGTCAGGGGTCAGAAGGGGGGGCATTATCATTAGACTACTTCCTGCTGATTAGGGGCACTGAGTCCCTTTGGGCAACTTTGATCATCACCATAAATATGTCTACTTTCTTCTTGCTGTTTATTCATGTACTACTCCTTAACAAACTGCCACCAATAACAACCAATAACAAGCAACACCTAGCAAAAACCACCAACATCCAACCAACAACCTCTCAACTCACTGGGCCCTAGCATGTATACACCCTCTGAAAAATCCTCAGAATTACTAATATCATACAACTGCAGAAACTTTCTGCAGCTGGCAAAATCACATCCCTGCTAGAGCATGAGACAAATCATAGTTAGCTCTTATAAACAATCTGAAGCTGCTTCCTGTCTGTGATGGTTTGTATATATGCTTGGCCCAGGGAGTGGCACTATTAAAAGTTGTGGCCTTGTTGGACTGAGTGTGTCACTGTGCCTGTAGGATTTCATCCTAGCTGCCTTGAAGTCAGTCTTCCACTAGCAGCCTTCAGATAAAGATGTAGAACTCTCATCTCCTTCTGCACCATGTCTGCCTGGATGCTGCCATGCTCCTGCCTTGATGATAATGGACTGAACCTCTGAACCCGTGATTCAGCCCCAATTAAATGATGCCTTTTATAAGACTTCCCTTGATCATGGTGTCTGTTCACAGCAGTAAAACCCTAACTAAGACAGTATCTCACAACTGGGATTAAAACAAAAACATATTCTTATAGCATTTCCGTGTTTCTAAAAGAAACCAAAATTTCACAATTCTAACTATAGTGATTAATATGCCAAGGGCCCTTGTGGATAAATATCATGAAGGAGCAGATGGGCAATGTATACAGAAGGTGAAATTCTATGGATAAAAAAGAAATGTGATTTGTACTGGCTGGTTTTGTGTGTCAGTTTGACACAAGCTGGAATTATCACAGAGAAAGGAGACTCCCTTGAGGAAATGCCTCCATGAGATCCAGCTGTAAGGCATTTTCTCAATTAGTGATCAAGGGTGAAAGGGACTATTATAAAAGGTAATGCCATTCCTGGGCTGGTAGTTTTGGGTTGTATATGAAAGCAAGCTGAGAAAGTGAGGAAAGCAAGCCAGTAAGTAACATCCCTCCATGGCCTTGGAATCAGTTCCTGCTTCCTGACCTACTTGAGTGTCAGTCCTGACTTCCTTTGGTGATAAACAGCATTGTGAAAGTGTAAGCTGAATAAACCCTTTCCTCCCCAACTTGCTTCTTGGTCATGATGTTCTGTGCAGGAATACAAACCCTGACTAAGACAGTGAGAGATCAAAACTCCTGTGGCAGAAGTGAAGAATGCCTTCCATTGACATGCTTCTGGGTCTTCCCGGCATCAGTGCACTAACAAACTAGGCTTGAGGATATCATCCTGGAAACTTCAAACACTGAACAGCAAAGAGAAAATAACATAACTACCTCGAAATAAGCCACACCAAAGTAAGAGCTGTGTGACAATTACAAAGGTATATGCATAATGTAGTTATCAGTAGAAGATTTAGGAATCAGAAACAAAACATTTTAAGTAATAATTACTGAGAATTTGCTCAACTTATTATCAGACACTGAGCAAGGCTGAGAAATCATGGAATACAGAAACATGGAAAATACATCTAAAAATTACATCTTGTGTACTATATTCCAACTTCTGAAAATGAAAGAAAACGTACTAAATGGGTAAAGGATTTTGCCGCCGAAATATATGTAGGCTATAGAAATCCCTATAGTTCATATAGATTAAACATAAGTGGGCAAAGAAAGATGCACTGTGTGGGTGCTATGAAAGAGGGGGAAATGTAATCTCAAGCAGAATGGATTTCACATTAAAAAAAGCAATCAGGCCTAGAAGAGGGGGAGCTACATAAAAGAGTCAGTTTTCCAATAGGAAAGACCATTTAATTTGTGAACTGAATAACAGCACCATCTATAAGAGCCCAGAATTGAGAATGGCAAGAACAAATAGATGCATCTCCTACTATAGTCACAGACCTGTGAACTGGCAAGTCTCCATGTACACTCATGTAAGAAACCCTTTACCAATCAATGCCCCTGTCAAGTACCCAGGTCTTCATGGGTGCACACAGCTAGAATTGGGCAGAATCATTTCTTTTTGTTGGTGGTGTCTTATCTGAGGTGAAGAGATGCTTGTTTATCTCCACAAAAAAGTCATGCAACACTATGGTATGTCCACAAGCTATTTTGTGCAAAGTTATATAATGGGCAACACTGAGGGTTTACTCTTGCCCATAAACTATTAGGTAAACGTGTGAGTGTAGCTTTACCAATATTCTGGTGGGGACTGATACTGAGGGAGTCTTGGCCAATGTATAAGTCTATAGTATACAGAAAATTTCTTTTTGCTACTCTTCTAAAAGTGTTCAAATAAATAAAGATCATCTTAAGATCAAGTTAGAGGGAAAGAGCTTCTGTGGTTCAGGCAATAACATCTTTTTGAAACATTTATGTTCAGTCAGTGTGAACCCATTCAAGCAAGTCAGTGAAAAAGAAAACTGTATACATTTTTTTTTCAGCCACTAGGAGTTTTTTATATATATTTTTCATGTTGACAAAATCTTTTCATTGATATTAATCACTTATATGCATCTAGGCAAAGAAGTGCCCTTACATGTGGGATGGGGTTGGACACCATGTTTTGATCAGCATAGACTAGCGTAGCATTTGATGGTTAAGGAAAAAGTTACAGGTCTCATTTCAAAAATACAACGTGAACATAAATTTTACTTTAATAAAAGCAATACAGGTTTTTCTTACAGACTGTAGAAATATATACACATGTACTTTTTAACAAATAGCACAGACCTGCAATTAAATTCAAGAGTGGTAATCATTAAAATACAGTAACAATAGAATACAAATAGTTACAGATTTTCTTGAGTTGCATAAATCAGACAAAAAAGATAATCTAATTTTTTGCACTGTTCCCCACCCCTAAAAAAAGAACACATAAAACTCAGAAGACAAGAATGCATTCATGATCCAATGTTGAAAAATAAGTAGCACCTTTAGTAATTAAAATGATTGTCTGTATTTCCAGGAAGCCTAAATAGAGCATTTCTGACTTTATAAAGAAAATAAAACTAATTGACAAGTACCATAAAGTTAACACACTGCATTGCATGTCTCAACGTTTGCATAGGATGTTTGACTGAGGAAATTAATTAAAATGGCTCCTTCAAGACAGAATATCAATTACAGTAGGGAAAAGACTCCAAGATATTTCCATATTATTGTTTGGAACTAGTGAGAAAATTTCCCTCACCTCAGGCCACGTCAGAGAAAACTGTGGGACTCTCAATTATCTGGTTCCATTCATTCATGTTCATGAGGAATGACTCTATGCCTGGCCCTAGGGGGCATAAAAGTAGTTAATCTAGAAACATCCTTGTCCACAGAATATAGAAGGAAAGAACAAACCTTGGAAAATATATTTGACACAGCAGGCAAAACACACACTCTCACAGAGGAAGTGGGCATTTGCTTCCAAATTTGTTAAGCAGCAAAACAGAGCAACTCTAGTAAGTCCTTCGCTGAAGCATTATGTCCACACAACAGCACAGCAGGATGGGGACAGGGAGCCTGAGTGCTTCAGTATCTCAGGACATTTTCCTTAAAAGGAGCTCATTACCAAAACAATTTACTTTGGATTTAAATAAATCTACATAACATTCAAGGAAAATAAAATAGGCATCTCTATGAAAACAACAGTTACCTTTCATTTTGAGAGGTCACTTTTATACATGTCTTCTTCTCTAAATTAGGAATTGCTCCATATACAAAACTTTCCAGAAATGTACATCAAGATTATTTATAGTCACTTGTTGGAAGGCAAAGGAAGAACAGTCTATCATCTCACATTTCTAAATATTGAGAGGCATTCACACTGAATATTTTATATTTTGTTGTCACAAGATGAGGCAGATACAGCCGTGGCTTATATCACAGAACAGCCAACTGAATCGTCTTAGGTGATAAGCAAGGCTATCTTGATCTTATTTCAGGGAAAACCCATATTTATGTGACTGTGTGGTGGTTTGCTCAGTGGTCATCAAAATACATAGAGAGCAAAACACATTACGTTTCACTTTGAAATCTTAGAGGCAGAGCTTAAGGCATAATTTATAATTAAAATAAATTTACAGTTTAAGTCTGAAACGCATCCTTTTCAGAAACTCTTTCAAAGATCGGGGTGATTATAGTAAAGTATATCTTAAGTGTGTCTTTTTAGTAACAAGGCATGATACATAACTTTCCCAACAATCGTAGTTCCAATTTAAAGCTATAATAAAATACTTATTGAAAGCATGTAAGTTCTAATATTTTTTCAAAATTCCCTTCACAAATGGAGAAATTTTTATTCTAGAAAATATTTCATTAATGCATATTTTAAAAGTTTCAAATCAATTGTCAATCTTAATGAATGTTTGGGAAGGTCCTTCCATCTCACCTCCAGCATAGAAATTATTGTATGATTAAAGAATGATATCAAATTTTATCATTATGAAAAAATAATGTCATAGGTACTGAAGCTGTCCACTGTCACAATGTCAGTTGGTTAGTTGGCCATCAGTCTAGTTGAATATAACCAGCATGCACCTGCCTGGAGAAGAGTTAAGGTCTCCTGTATGCACACAAGATTCTCTTGGACCATGTCAGTTTATGAACATCCTCCTTACAATGCACCCTATAGCAGATGTCCCTAGTGACTACAGCAAACACTTGTATAGGCAGAATACTGTTTCCTGAACTTTGCCAAAATAAACTCAGAACAGTTACAACTCTTCTTCCAGAGAATGATTTCACTATGAATGATTTTTGGTGGGGTTTCTTTTGTTGTTATTTTTAATTATAGAAACAATATTTATGCAGGCGCAGTAAATGTAAATAGCATTCTCTGACATTAAAGCTTTGCTTGCATTGTCATCAGACACCTGATAAGTGTCTAGTTTTGCCTGATAGAACTCATTCTAGTACTTTCCTTAATATATTTTCAGATTCTTAGAGCACTGTATGAGTGATGTCCTTAAATTAAATGATGACAGTTATTTAGGAAATGAATGTGTCCTTAAAAATAAGGTCTAGATATAGGCAAAAGGGTAATTAAAAAAACGCTGATAAAATTTCTATTAACATAATACTGGCATGAATACCAGTATTATGTTACTCTTTACTATTAATATAACATCATATAATATGCAAAATCCAATAACATATTACTGTCTGTGCCTTACCTAGAATTCTGTAGTGCATCAATGAGCAGATATTTTTCAAATTGAGCTTATAAACTTGACACTGCAAAGTAATATTAACAAATGCACTTATATTGAATATGAAGAATTTTTAAGTGTGTTTTAGAAAATATTTTATTCATTATATAAGGTCATCAATATTGACAGCGGGGCTTATAAATGCATAGAACTAAAGAAATGTTAGTCAAAAGATGGGTTCTATCTTCAGTCTTGCACTCAGTTAGAGCACTGGGATACACTTAAACAAGGGTTCTACCCTGTTCTAATATACTACTTTTAAATGTGGGTAATTAACAAAAGATAGCTTAGAGAAGCAAGATGATGTGATGAATTAAACATAACTTTCACTATTTGTGTATGTCAAACAAAAGTATGCTACAACTCAAGATACATTATATTTGCATTACATCCATCCCTCCAAAACCAGCATTTCAATTGGCTGGCCCTATCTTGTGAAGTCTAGGATTACTCAGACGTCAGTCAGTACAATGTGAGTTGTAGAAACACAGCCCATAGAAACTTGTGGTTAGTTCAGTGAGCGTGTTGTATATAAAGTAGGTGTAAAAAAACTATCATTAGATGTAATCTATATAAACGTAAAGCCTGTTTTATCATGTAAAGAAAGATTAGTCACTGTGATGTTAATAATTTGATAATATACTGGCTTTTCTGTATTACTGCTGAATGTTGCTCACCTTATAAACAAGTCTTATGAAGACTTGAATATGATGTATTCAAAGAGTATGCAGACAATGCAAATGTTGTTGAAGGACCACCACCAAGGATGTTTTCTGTGTGGAGAGTGTCCAGAAAGAGTAGACAAGAATCTTAAAGACTTAATGTATCTTAGATACATTTCCTGTCTCTAAATGTTACAGGAAAAGGAAATTCGAAGAGTGAATTAAAATGGCAGAGAAGAGTAGGAAGGACAGTGAAGCAGCGGGGACTGGACTAGGCATGATTCATTCAATGCCGATGTTAATTCTGCTCAACAGAGGGACATTTGAAAATGTTGTTCGCAATACTATCGTAACTTTTTCAGACTCTGTCCATCAATGTGTCTGAGAAAGCAAGATGAGAACTCCTAAACTTATAACACTGTGTGAAGATGCAAATTCTATTAGATACGAACACTCAAAGACTACGGTTTGCATGGTAGAAATGGTGACCTCAGTGTGTTGTTCATTTAAGTGTGTTAACAGAAACAACTTGTGTTTTTATTACGTGAGAGTTTCTGACGTGTGTGTCTCTTGGCTTTTTACCTGTGTTCTCACACATGCAGAAGCATATGGACACACAGAAGTCAAATCTGTAGAAGTGATGAGATTGTGAAGACATTAAAACAATCTGAGTGACATTTATAACTGCAAACGGTGGCGGTGGCTCTGCATCTGTGGCTCTGCTATGTTGACACCACCATGGTTAATTCTAGTTCCTCAAGGCCTGAGGCACTTTTAGAAAATTGGGGAAATTCCAGAAGGTAAGTGCCAAGGACAGATTGATTTATTTTGCTAGATTGTCAAATCAGATTCTCAGAACTCTCAGGCCTAGAATCAGAAGGGTCTTTTCTATGTGTGAGGATGTGAAGTTCTGACCTGAGGGACATATTGCCTCAGGGAAGCTATTCTTGAAATCACAAACTAATAAGGGCACCTGCATCACAGATGACATCATGTGGAAAATAGTGTGTTGAGATTGATCTCCTCAAGCAAGGAGGGATGCATTAGCTCTCCACAAAGCCTAGCAAGAGAAGACAACAAAAGCAGTAACATCTTTGAATCAAGGATCATGCTCAGAAGAAGCTGAAAGGTAACTACATATGGTGTGTTTTTATTTTGTTTTATATTTTATTTTAATTTATTATTTATTTATTTATTTATTTAATTTTATTATTATTATTATTATTTTTTGGTTTTTCGAGACAGGGTTTCTCTGTGTTGCCTTGGCTGTCCTGGAGCTCACTCTGTAGACCAGGCTGGCCTCGAACTCAGAAATCTGCCTGCCTCTGCCTCCCAAGTGCTGGGATTAAAGGCGTATGCCACCACCGCCTGGCGTGTTTTTATTTTCAAATGATGAAAATAAGTATATGCTGTCCCAATGAACTGAATTATCTCATAAAAATTTCTTGATTTCTGGGGCATTCCTATAAATGGGATAGTCACTAAAATCCAAATCATGTTTTTAAGAAAGTTTTACGGTTTACAGTTTACACCTACGGGTAACATAGGAATAGTTTATGTGTAATAAAAAAAAATGGTTTCTTCTGTTCCAACTTCAGGGAAAATATATGGCATAGGGGTCACATAAACATACCGTCATTTAGACGAGACAAGGTTTTATGAACACACTTTAAGCTGCTACATAATTATCATTTGAGATAATTTAAACTAATAAGAGAATCAGGCAATTTGATACTATGTTTTGGTTACAGTTGCTAATGGACATATAATAAATCATTATACAGATTAAAGTTAGGTCTAATTTCCAAGATGAAATTTACACTTTTATATCTGTCTTTCTACCCGCTTATGAGACAGTCGTCTGTATTTGGACGTTGAGTGAAAACCCTAGGTACTCTTCCTGCTTTGCGATAAACCAAAGACTAAAGTTTGGTTTGACAGTAAACTATTTTTAAAATTATTTTCCCGAGCTTGCACATGTATGTGTGTGTGTATGAGAGAGAGAGAGAGACAGAGAGAGAGAGAGAGAGAGAGAGAGAGAGAGAGATTCTGTTACACAAAGTTAATGACTTCTTCTAGTATGGCTTTGGTCTAAATATTAAAAGGCATTACATAGGCAGACTGCATGTCACAGACCTTTTAGCCCCTGCTCTAATTTGCATTCTCCCAATAACTTGAGCCAAACTTTTGGGATATTTTATTTTATTAAAGGTTGGAAATTGTATGAGTTTTTTTTCTTTCCTTATAAGGCATTTTTTGGATGAATGTAATTTCAACTATTTATAAATCTATATACAATTACATTTATAATTTCCATAATAATTGTAGGGATAGAAGCAAGTGAGTAAAGAAGTTTTGTCTTTACAGCATACTTTTGAACATACCAAACGGAACAGTTTTACTTATTTTCTGGTGTCTGGGTGGAGCATGTGACCATGTGAGGGAAGGTGGTTGGAACACAGAATGGAAAGGGAAAGTCTGTGAGTCAGGTGAATTTATACTAAAACATCATGTTTTCTGGCCCATTGCCTCTTCAAAAAGGATCTGGAAAAACTAGGCCAGAACAAGTACATACCCACTTATCTGTCTATGGATGATGTAGCAATAGTGAAATAGCAAAAAATATGGGATGTTTAACAACAAATGACAAAATACGTAAGCTAGCTAATGATCACAAATTGTGAGTACTCTAGTTCCTTTTGTATAATTTTGAGGTGATCAGTAGGGTGTAGTGGGCATTTTAATTGTATCAATCTAGTTTTTTATCTTGAACATCTAAAATCTATTCTTCCTTGGTGGCAGGCATGTATTCAGCCCTAACGTTGCAGAGAAAGGTGCCAGCAAGGTTCCTTCTTCTACTCGGGTGATTATGAACACATGCTTTAAGCCAGTAGTCTTTTCTCAGTCTTTGAAAGACTTCAGTAAAGCAGCAAATATCTCAACAGGTGCCATGGACTGGTAAAAGCAAACGACTGGATTCTTTTCTATTCTGGTTTTGTTACTGATTCAAGTGAGACATGGCTTAACTTAGGACCCATCCATTACAGATGTACACACTTGTCATGTTTGTAGCATGACTCTACACATCAGGTCATGCGCTTTGCAATCCTTCCACCCTCTTAAAAAAAAATCAACGCAATCAGCACAACAAATTAAGTGAATCAAGACAACTGAAAAGCAAAGAAGGAAATGCAAATTGGTTTTGATTTGACTCATCAGCAAGTGACATCACCACTTCCCAGGGAGAAAGGAAGGCACTGGAATCCACCGACAGCATCTCCTCACGCAGGTGGTAGAGCACATGGATTTTGACTGCGGTTCCCATGCTCATGGCCTTACTGTCTCTCTCCTCCTGTTGTCTGATAGGTATATTAGTTTTTAAAGGTTTTTTCAAAGAGTACAAGACATTCTTATTGGAAGCATTTATGGTTGACTAGGATGATTTTTTTTTGGACAAACAGAAGTGAATATGAAGGAAGTAATCATATAAAGGTGATTCAAGATACGGTGGGAGTAACTTTTTTTTTTAAAGTCATATGGGGTTACATACTGCCTTGCTTAATTTCTCTACAATATTGGCACATCTTGTTTTTATTGAATAATTAAAAATTAGAAACATTTTCATATTCAAGAAAGCAATTGATAAATAAAGAAAACCCAAATCATTTTTTGCTCCCTAAATATGAACCTATAAACCACATGGATGAAGCAGCGTGTAATTGTTATGAGCAAATCAAAACTTTAATGATGATATTGTGAAAATGTGGTGTCTACGTAGAGTCTTCTAAGAAATAGGAATAGCACCCACCTCTATTGAAACGGAAGAGGAGGAGGAAGAGGAGGAAGAGGAGGAAGAGGAGGAAGAAAAAGAGGAAGAGGAAAAGAAGAAGAAAGAAGAAGACATTGTAAGAGTTCAATAATAAAGCACTAAATTTTTCCTATTTATCAGAAAATGAAAGAAGACACGAAACATATAAGAGTATTTAGTTTCAGTTGCTATGTACACAATAAGAAATCACAGACCTCTCAGAGAGTTTTGTAAGAATGATTTTGAGTTCTAGACACTTTAGGTTTGGAAAATGAGCAAATGCTAAAGTAACCTGAGCAACAATTCTCTGCCATGTTGCTAGTGTGTTATAAATTACACGCCTGTCAGTCTCTACGGCCTATATTGCCAGAAATGTCCTGGGGACATGCCCCAGCTTCTGGTTTCTATTCGCAGTCATGGGTAGTCCAGTCAGTAGAGGGCAGAATTTTCAAGTGTTTCCCCTCCTTCTTTTATACCACGAGGTGTCTTCTGTAATGGAATTGAAGGCCTGAAATTGTTTTTTGCTTTTGATTACTGTAGTAGAGAATTATAAGTTGTTAGTGGGCTCAGAAATGACCCATGGTCTTGTCAGTTCTACTCTTATGAATTACTCATGAGATTACAGTTGTGTCACTACTTTGTGCTGGGGAAAAAATAGAATCTAGTCTACTTGAACATGTCAGCTCTTCTAATTTATTTTACTTGAATAGTTCAGCACACCATTAAATTGGCATTGAGCCCAGGTTTTATTTGTGTTTATTGTCTTGCTTGTTCCTTGACTATTTGCATCTATTATATTTCTAGTTCCTCAACCTAGAACTGACCTTAATGCTTGCATGTAATTAAAATGGTATAAAAGCAAAAAGGAGGAGGGGGATGGGATAGGGGATTTCTAGGGAGGGGAAATGGGGAGAGGGAATGACATCTAAAATGTAGATAAATAAAATATCCAATAAAAAAAGTCATCAAAAATGTACATTATGGCTTAAGAGGCTTCTAAAGTCAATGGATTCTGCTGATTGTTCAATGTCACTGCATTTTAAATCAATTCATGTGTTAGGTATGAATTCTGGAAATTAATAGCGGGGCTCTATTGTCTAGCAGCTAGCCCTAATTGCAGCCTCTCAAAGAGACTGGGTGGACAGGTGTGTGGATTAAACTGGCCTGACTGTAGCAGACTGATGGTGGAAAACCTGTTTTGTTTTTAGCCAAACTTATCCATGTAGATTTTTCCTTTAGTTTTTTTTTTTTTTTTTTTGTTAACAACACTTTGATTTTTCACACTTTGATTTTTAATCCACACTGCAAAACTGCATGCAAACGTAACACATTCCCGCTTCCCAGAGGAGGTTTTTTTTTTCCCCTTCAACTTAAAAATGACTATGATAATATTTTTTCAAATTCATTTATTTCTTTATGATCTCCCGATACTCAGTGTTTGTGTGAATACATGTGTGATTCTTTGTGTGTTGAAAAGGAAAATGATTGTCCTCAATTCACTTCATGACTTAATACCAGATGAACGATGAACCTTGAAGAGAGTTGTTATGTGGAATTAATGTTGAATTGTGAATAAGCTGGGGTCTAGGATGCCCATCTCATTCTGCAGCTAAAAGGAAAAGTAGGCAGAGGATTTAAAAAAAAAAATTCTCTGTTTTCATCAAAACTCATACGCGCAGATAAGCAATGGTGTGGATTTTCTACATGCACAATCTCAAAAGTTAACCATCCCAACCAATTATAAAGCATTAATTTATAGTATGTCATTGGGGAAGATAACAGTTTCCTTACTGTTTGTGATCTTTTGTTGCAGCTAAAATCCTTTGCAATTCTTTGAAAAAAACACAAAGAAACTCATAAGTAAATTCAAGAACACTGATTCGGAGATGAGACTTGTTAAATACTACTTTCTTTGTCCCTTTCTGAGGGAAGATTTTGTGCATTAGAAACTTTGACAGCAAGTTCGTCCTCTTTAGGTCTGCTCATAGCCTCCATTTCTTTGGACTGATGAGTAGCAGATTTCATCTTCTTTGCTTTCTCTCTCTTCCTTTCCTTTTCGAGAAGGCTATAGTTGATACAATTGCCAATCAGTAGGTAAGTGCCTGATGTTAACACGACTATCCCACTGGCTATGTACAGGTATTTATATTGTCCAGTTATATCAAGCAATTTACCTATGAGACAAAGAACATCCTTTAAGAAGGCTTGATAAGACTATAACATCTAGAAGAAACATCCTCAGACAAACTGTATTCCTCTCATTTAAATTAAGTATCAAATTATACTTTAATATAGAAAATATTGTAGATTATGTTTCTATATATATTCAGATATTTATAGGATTAACTTTTACCAGCATCTCACATTTACTAAAAACTATTTCTGGCAATAAAATATAATCGACTTATATATAACAATCAAGATATATTAGGCATACATGTGTTTGTATAATAATACATAGGAATATAAATCATTTTTTAGTATACAGGCATGTGGTTTCATATGTATTTAACTATTAATTTGCACCAGACATTTATATCACTTTCCATGGTTGTGTGTTTATTATTTATTTGTATTGTTTTGTTATAGTGAAAAGCAGAAAGAAGCTTATTCAATGTGGCCACCTTAGGAAAAGGGATAAAAAATTCCACAAAACCCTCCAATTCAATTTCTGGGTACTGAAAAAAAAAAATCAAAATTTTCACAGAGTAGCAAGGCTATGGACTTCTCACCAGACTCAGGTCAAGGTATGATCACCAAAGACTGACCCTTACTGTCTGGGTTTCAGTTTTATCCTTTGAGGTGATCTCATAGATAGTCAGAACTGTGGGAATGGTCCTCTCTGGCTGGTTCCTTTCCCTCCTCACAGCATGAAATTCCTGGGGAAGTTCTCATTTCTTTGGGGTCCAGAGTTTCAATCATCTGATAGATCAAGATACATAAGACTCTCTTTAGAACATTTTCTTTGTGTGTGTGTGTGTTTTGTTTTTTCGAGACAGGGTTTCTTTGTGTAGCCCTTGCTGTCCTGGAACTCACTCTGTAGACCAGGCTGGCCTCGAACTCAGAAATCTGCCTGCCTCTGCCTCGCAAGTGCTGGGATTAAAGGCATGCACCACCACCGCCCGGTTTTGTTTTTTTTTTTCCAGGCCAGTTACAATACTACCTAAGCATCACAACTATTAAAGCTGCATGGCTGGGGCTTGCTGTATAACTTGCAGGTAGTTCTGTGACCTCATTCCCATCCCCCTGCTTATTGCTTTTCCCCCTTTCTTTCCACAATTTATGGGTTTTTTTTTTTGTTTGTTTGTTTGTTTTGTTTTTTGTTTTTTGTTTTTTTTTTTTTTTGTACTACATCCCAGTCACAGCCCCACTCTCTCCTCTTTTCCCAGTTCTGCCTTTAATTAGGAAAGAGCCACTAGGATTTGTGATTGTTCGTTAATGGCTTCACTGCGCTCATCATAGACTGAGCTTTTACCTGTGCTATTCTTGATTATTGTGACTATAAAGTGATCTGAATGTGCTCTGTGAACTATGGATTGCCTTACTTTTTTAAATTAATTTTCATCATTATAGTTATCAAAGTAAAGCCTGATTGCTTTCTATTTTTTTAAACATCTATTTTATTTTATTATTATTTTGTGTGTATAAGTGTGTGTGTGTGTGTGTGTGTGTGTGTGTGTGACTGTTTATGCACATGTATTTGCATGTATCCTTTGAAACCCAAAGTGCACAATGGATCCCCTAGAACTGGGGTTACAAGCCTTCGTGATCTCCCTCATGGCAGTACCAGGAACTGAATTCTTGTCCTCTGGAACAGCAGAACTGTTCCATCTCTCTGATCTCCAGATTGTGGAATTTTAAATGAGGCCAAACATAGCTCGTATTCTTAACTTGTTGCAGGACATTCTCACAGAACCTTGTTCATAGGTGTTATACAACTTTGGAGGTTAAAACCTTCTTTGTTTTATGGAATCGCACACTAGCCGGGAAGAATCTATCTGTTCCATTTGACTAAAACTTGCCTGGTGCCATTGAGGCTGAAAGTCAGCTGACTCTGTAACACTTTTAGCTTTTCAGTTCATGCTTAGATTTTCCTTCTTTGTATGCAAGCATTAAATTCTTAGTAACTCCTAAGGACGGACAAACTTTAATGTCCAGTATTGTTATTACTTATAACTTGTATCCTAAGTAATCTTAATGTACACTTTCAAGTGCATCTGTTTGGTCAGATTTCCTAATGTTTCCATAGCAATATAGTTAGTACTAAATTGAGCTCTTTAAAATATTCCCACTTGAGAAAATTTCCCTGGTTTAAAAAACAAACAGTTGTTCTGCACACCAGTCAGGGTTCGGTGATTGTTTGAGTAGGCATAACATAGACATGGTGGAAAATTTAGATTATCAGGGTTCTGAACAAGAGGGAGCAGGCCGAGAACCTAAATAAATGAGCTCAGTATTCACGATACACACACAGGCATCGCTAGAGATGACTCAATCACAATTAACCAGTCACACCATGTCATGGCCAGCACCCAAATACATTTAAAATCTAACAGTAAAGAAAGGTTTAACTTAAATCCAGCAGGGAAAGTGTTTTCTATTTACCCTTATATTGTAAAATTAAATAGTAGAACTGTCTACCCTAGTTTCCTTCCAGGAACATTCTCAATCTATTTCCAAAGGAAGTCACAAAATAATTCACAGGAAGGCCAACAAAACCCAGTGGTTCTATAATGTCTATTTTAACCATTTTTATTTTCTCCCACTGGTTTTTCTTCTCATCTTTCTTTTTGTCCTGTCCCTCTAACCTTCTTGTGTTTTTCTTTTTTAAGAAAATAATTTATTTTTAAAAATTCAGGCCAGTTTCTCAGCATTTTTTTTCCGGTGGTCTCTACATGTATTTGATTTTTCTCAGTAGGAAGTTTAGAACAGTTGCTTCCATGGCCATCTCTTGAGACCATTTCAGATCCTGAAAGTCTACGTCTCAACTTTGTCATTTATAAACATAGAGCAGAAATTACTTACTCAAAAATATGAACTCTAATGTACTCTCCTTCATTCCTGCATGCTATATCAATGATATTAACTTAGGCTCATAACTTTGTCAGCCTGAGATCTTAAATTTTGGGTTAAATAAACCAACTATGAAATTTTCAGGTGTAAAAACCTCTCTAGTCTTTTAGGAAAGCAATGTTATTCACACATTAATTATCTAATAAAGCACACTAATCCCTACAGATAACATACTTGTTCACAGACACTTATGCTATTATTCTGCTGTCCTTGATGAGAAATATTCTTACCAGCCAAAGGAGGGCCTAAGAGAACCGGACAGCATTCCACAATTGTTACAAGTCCCACAGCACTGGAGAACCTGGCAGCTCCAACAAGGTCCATAAGACATTCAAAGAGGAGACTGCTAATACTTCCAAATCCCACTCCAAAAAATATAACGTAGACCACCAAAGCTGAGTAGGAATGCGCTAGGGGGCATAAGAGATGGCATATGCCGGTAAACATGATTGCCGCACTGAAGAAGTACTGGATTCGTGGACGGATTAACTTAGTGTTGCATATTAATCCTACAGAAGGCCGAGCAAACATATCGGTAAAAGCCATCACGGACAGTAAAAAAGCTGAGTTATAGTCATCCACTCCTTTGTGTTTAGCATATGGGGCCAAGAATATAATAGGAGCAAAAATCCCTAAAAACAACACGACATTTCCAGATAGGTAGATCAAAAATCCTCTATGAGCAAAAAGGCTGAAATCTAAAAACTTATTAATCTTTTGTGCTGTTGATACCTTACTGGCTTTCTTCATACTTGCATCATGCTTTGAGCCAACCTTACTTTTAGACTTCACAGAACGTGGACTTTGCCTGACAGGTCTCATGAGGCTTCCGGCCACACAGGAGTGCAAAAATATGCCTCCCAAAATCAAAAAACTCCCCTTCCAGCCGTACTCGTTAACTAGATACTGATTGAAAGGAGCCAGTGTGCTTAAGAAAACAGGACTTCCAGCCATGGCGCAGCCATTGGCAAGGGGCCGTTTCCTATAGAAGTATTTCCCAATTATTGTTAAGGCTGGTTGCAGGTTGAATGCTAATCCTAAACCTGAAACACAAAAGGGAAAACAGGGCAAAGAAAGAAAGAAAACAATATCACGTTATGTTACTCTCCAGAGAAATTCCTCAAAATGTTCACTTATATAAAATAAGACAATCAGACATGCAGCAGGACATTGTGATCTTTGAGGATTATAAATAGAAATGTAAGTATACAAAAACCAACCTCAATTGGTTTTCATAACTAAACACAGTAAGACTGCTTCAGAGTCCTTGGATTTAAGGCAGACACATAAGGTACTTCTGGGGTATAAAAGCAACACCACAGAATAGGCTATAGCAAGGAGTAAATTATGAATTCTTAATCAGAATCGTATAATCCCACAGGTAAATTGATTCCTTCCTCTTCATATATACTTATGTGCAAAAAAAAAAATGAACTAGATTTGAGAGATTTAAAAATGTGGGTGCTCTGCTATGTCACTAAAATGAATTGTTCACAGACTAAAAGAGTCACAATTTCAAACAGTTCTACCTCCTCATAGATATTGTGCTCAATACCAGGCAATAATAAAATAGAGAAATAAGTTTATGCCATGATTTCATGGCATATCCACCACATTCTAAATGTGATATCTAGAGAGCTACCCACGGGTTAACTAAAAATGTCCTTTTATGAGCTGGAGTACATTTTATTTTAAGAAGCTTTAGTTGACTCTTTGGGGCCCAGTTCCCACCCTGAGATTCTCAGCAGTATGGGTTTTTGCAGATCCCCTAGACATGATCCTTTTCAGCAGTGTAGACGAATAGTCCTTTTAAAAGCACACAAATTAATTTATGTAAATTATCTCTTTTGCTATATTACTATTTATACTATTCTATTTCTAAAGGATGATTAAGGTGTGAATCCTTTATCCTACTACTTTGGATAATTAAAAACCATATTGCTGGATATATTCTGGGATATATAACAGTATATACAAATAATCAAAACCCTTGATGACAATTTCTAGAATAAATTTTGTCTAAAAGCTGTGAAAGGAACAAAAAAAAAAGCACTTTTAGGAAAAGAGGGCGTATCCTCTCTAACTTTTCCTCAAGTGCAGCACTGAGATATGTAGAACTGGTATAGTTAGGCAGATTCTCATAGATGTATGGGCAGGTAGCTTGTCAGCAGAGGAAGCTGAACCAAGAACCCACGTAGGAAATTTCATTTATCTTTATTTGCCTTCTCTCTGAAAAAGATGAAGACTTTTTGCCTGAAACACCACAGAGTGGTTCATTCTAGAAAGACCACACAGTGGTTCATTCTGGAAACACCACATTCTAGAATGACCAAGGCCACCAAGACCCAAACACTTGTAATTGTGTCTGAATAGCAGGGATGGTGATGAAAACCCAAGTATGGGAACTTCAAAACAATGGTATCTTTATCTCACCTTCTTTGTCTTCTCTAGTGAGAAACAAGAGAGTCAGGATGTCTGTAGATATGGAAAACAGGCAGTCTCCCCACTACAGTCCTTGGCTTTGATATAGAATGCTTAGGTTTGACATTTAAAATATGAAAAATATTATTTAAAAGCCAGAGTCACATGGAGAGGTGACACATGTCAAGACTGGTCATCACTATTATTGCAGTTCTTTACTTTTGTTGCTTTTAGTATGTAGTCCATTTGGGTCTTGA
Organism: Arvicanthis niloticus; assembly: GCF_011762505.2. Classification (NCBI taxonomy): domain Eukaryota; kingdom Metazoa; phylum Chordata; class Mammalia; order Rodentia; family Muridae; genus Arvicanthis; species Arvicanthis niloticus. The sequence continues at coordinate 46,744,793 of NC_133429.1, forward strand.
ACTCACTGTGCAGTCAAAACTAACATTGGGCTCAAACTTTCTTGCCTCAGTTTCCCCTATGCTGGTTTTATAATGTTATATATTACATATAATATTATATATAATGCTATGTATAATATATAATTATAATAACATATATGTGATACAAACAGCAGACATGCTTTGTAATGTCTGCTATTCATTAGCCTGTAAAGCCTAATTTTTTTCTTCAGCAAATGGCTTACAAGTTTAAATCTAGACTGACCTCAATTCAAAACTAAAGAGAAAATGTTAATTTAGCCTTTATTATCCAGAAGTCCATTTTCTCTGAAAATATAAAATTTATACTTTTAAATAAAATTTATTGATAAGGAAAATAAAAATGGTGTCTTGAAGCATACAGTTTAGGTTTCTTTCAGTGAAAGGGGCTCTATCATAAGGCACAATGATGCCATCTCCACGGTCTGTGTGAGCATTTGTAAGCAGGTCATTTCAACAAGAGAAAGGTTAAGTAGCTCTCTCTGCCACTCATTAAAGTATAGTTAAGAAGAATTTTATTGTAGATGCTTAATGAATGTTATCTCAACAGTCTACTTGACACCACTTTTAACATTATTAGTGATGAGTCAGAAAGCCTAAATAAAAATAAACTCATGTTTTATAAGGGAAGTTGTCATACTAGAAGGTATTTACACCACCACCCCAACTTAATCAAGAGTAAAACATGTCCAAGCCAAAACCAACCCAATCTACTTCTGTTGCCATACCTGCAGGATGACACAAGCCTAACTGTGTGGCAACTTTTTAAAATCATTTATCCCTACTCTGGGTAGTATTTTAATGTATCAGATAAAAAAAAAAAACTGAGAAGAGACTTGCTTTTAAGGATAAGGTCAAACAGAACATGAAGAATTGTTTTTTGTTCATGCTTTTCATACGGGTTCGGATGAAAGCAGAACCTGGCTTACCTCCAATGAGGCCAACAGTGAGGTAAAGCTCTATCACGCTCTTGCTGAAGGAAGCCAAGATCATTCCGGCACAGCATAATAATCCTCCTACTATCACCACAGGCCGGCTGCCATAGTTATTCACCAACATACTACTGATGGGACCTGAGGTAGACAAATGATTAAAAAAAATATTAGTTGAAGGGATCATAGATTTATCCTTAATTCTTCTTTGTTCTGAGAGGTGAGATGGTGCAGGTCAGTGATCTCAGAAGAGATCAGTTCACGTGTATATGTGAATATACATCACATCGACTGGTTTGTTTTTAACCGTTATTTGAATTGCTTTTCTGAGATGGGAGATGGGCGTCCAGGGTTAGGGTGATCTTCCTATCTCAAAGGCCTGATTATAGGGAACTAGAAAAAAGAACTGCCACTCTCATTTAGGGAGTAATTTACTTTTTAAGATTAATTTTAATTTTCATGTGTGTGAATGTGTGTGTGACTTTGTGTTGAGTGTGTATGTAAATGTGAGTTTTTGCTTGGGTGTGTGAATTTATGTGTGTGTGTGTGTGTAGTGTGTGTCTCTGTGTCTGTGTGTGTTTGCATGTGTGTTTGTGTTTGTGTGTGTAGAGTGTGTGTATGTGGGTCTGCATATGTTGTATGTCTGTGTGTGTAGGATGTCTGTGTGTGTCAGAGTGTATATATGTGTGTTTCTCTCTCTGTGTGTAGTGTGAGTGTGTATGTGTGTAATGTATGAGTGTGTGTGTTTGTGTGTGTCTATGTGTGTGTGAAAACAAGAAGAGGAAATCGGATTCTCTATAGCTAGTATTACAGCTGTCAAATGTGTGTTCTGGGAACTGAACACAGATCCTCTGCACGAGCAGCAAGTACTCCTAATCTCTGGTCCCACTGCCTCAGTTCCTATTGAGTTTTTTAATTATATTATAAAAAACACATGAAAAGTTGAAACATTTAGCATATATAGTTTGTAAGACTAATATCAATCAAACGTAATGCAAAAGTTTTCAATGGAACACAGTTAACAAGCATCTTTAAAATGATAGTAATTATGTTTTAAAAGATCCAGGAATTATGCAAAGCTTTAGTCTACATTTCTGAAATAATGTGTATATAGGCACATTAAGTTTTTAACTGGAGCTTAAGTTGTTAGTTATACTCAAATATGACTGTTATTTACTATCACATTTTATTGATTCCCATTTTTTAAGATTTTATTTTTAAAATTGTGTGTTGTATGTGTTGTGTGCAGTAAATGTGTGTACATATGTGTATGCATATGTGTATGCATGTTTGTGTGTGTCCATGTTTTGTATGTGTCTGTGTTCATGTATGTGTTTCTATGCATGTATGCACTTGTGTAGACACATGCATGGATATATGCATATTACTCAGAGGCCATAACAGGGTATCAGGTTCCCTAGGGCTGAAACTGCCTCTGAATTATTTGTCAGGCCCACACTTCCTTCACTTAAGATATGTTGACTGTTGCAGATGCCTCGAGCCATCAATGACCACCAGATGAGACTTCTACTCCAATTCTCTGAATGCCAGCCCCTCAGGGAATACCCAGAGAGAGTAAGCTCCACCCTGTTCCCTCTGCACTCTGTTTCCCTTGGCCACAATTCTGCCTGCATTCCTGGGGACTGGCTGCTGCCCAGGAACCCTCAAGGAACATCCTTCAGCTCCATTTGGATTCTTGGAAACCTGCCTCCACCCAGGATAAACAGAAGCCTGAAGTCATCAGGGCTGACCAGCTTGGCATTTATCCCTTGAAGCCTGCTACTGCCAGGGACTACCAGCTCTACCTACAACCCCAGATGCCTGCTCCCATCAGGTGAAACCAGGCCTGCCAACACTAGGGAGAACCAAACAGCTAAAAGTCAGCGTAAGGGCACAATCAACTAAAATCAAAGCAATATGCCACCACCAGAATCCAGCTATTCTGATACAGCAAGCTCTGAATATCCTCACACACCTGAATAGCAAAAGATGACCTTCAATCTAATCTTATAAAGATGATAAAAGGCTTTAAAGAGGGAATGAATAAGTCTCTTAATGAAATATAGAAAAATACAATCAAAGAGGTAATAGAAATAAACAAAACTGTTCAAGACATGAAAATGAAAATAGAAATAAAGGAAACCCAAAGTGAGGGAATTGTGCAGACGAACAACCTAGGAAAGAGAACGGGAACTACAGATACAAGTATCACCAACAGCACAAGAGATGAAGGGAGAATCTGAGGCTTAAAAGATACCATAGAAGAAATTAATACATATGCCAAAGAAAATGCTAAAGCAAAAAGTTGGTAACACAAAACTATAAAAAGACCAAATCTAAGACTAATAAGAGGAAAAGAAGATTTTTAGCTAAAAGGGGCAATAAAATATCTTCACCAAAACTATAGAAGAAAATTTTCCTAACCAAAAAAGCCTAGATGCCTACAAATGTACTAGAAGCTTACAGAACACCACATGTAGTGGACCAGCAAAGAAAAACTGCAAGCCACATAATAATAAAACACTAAATGCACAGAAGAAAGAAAGAATATTAAAAGCCATGAGGGATAAAGGCCAAGTAAAAAAATAAAGGCAAGACCTATTAGATTTCTCAACAGAGACTTTAAAAGCCAGAAGACCTTGGAAAGATGTTTTACAGTCTCTAAGAGATCACAGATGCCATCCCAGATCATTAAATCTAGAAACATTTTGAGTCTCCATAGATGGAGAAAACAAGATATTCTATGACAAAACCAAATTTAAGCAATATTTTTCCACCAATCAAGTTCTGCAGAGGATACTAGAAAAAAAAACCTCCAATAAATACAAGAAGCATAACCATACTAAAGAAAATGCAAGAAATAGATAATTCCACACAAAGAATACACACACACACACACACACACACACACACACATTTGAACACACCCAAACATCAACAACAACAGAAAGTAGCAATCATTGGTCATTAATAACTCTCAATATCCACATTTGAACAGAGTGGGTATATAAAAAGGATACATCATTCTGCTACATACAAGAAACACACCTCAGCATCAGAGATAGAAACTACCCTAGAGAAAAGGGATGGAAAAGGTTTTCCAAGGAAATGGATCCAAGAAACAAGCTGGAGTAGCCATTCTCTATCTAATAAAATAGACATTCAACCAAAAGTAGCCAAAAATATGTAGAAAGACACCTGATACTCATCAAGAAAAAAATTCAGCAAAATGACATCTCAACCATCTATGGCCAAAACGAGAGGGCGCCTACATTCACAAAAGAGACAGTACTAAAGCGTGAACCACCCATGGAACCCCTATATTAATAATAGGAGACATCAATACCCCACTCTCATAAAGTTACTTAGAATCATCGAGATTCAAAGTAAATAGAGAAATAAAACAGAGGGTATTAACTAAAGGGGTCTAACAGATATCTACAGAATGTTTCACCAAAACACAAAAGAATATACCTTCTTCTCAGCAGCTCATGTAGCCTTCTCCAAAATTGACCATATAGTAGGCTACAAATCAAGCTTCACCAGATACAAGAAAATTGAAATAATATCTTGTATTCTATCAGACCACCATGGATTAAAGCTGGACTTCAACAACAATAGAAAGAGAAGAAAGCCTACATATACATGGAAATGGAACAACTCTCTACTTAATGATCACTGGATCAGGGAAAAAATAAAAAAAAAATAACTTAATAACTTTCTAGAATTCAATGGAAATGAAGGCCCAACATACTGAAACTTATGGGCCACAAGGAAAGCAGCGCTAAGAGGAAGTTTCACAGTACTAAGGGACTTCATAAAGAATTGGAAAAGTCCTCATACTAACAATATAAATACACTCCTGAAAGCACTAGAAAATAAACAAATAAGAAAGCAAACGCACCCAAGAACCCAAGAGAGGGAACAGCAGGAAAGAGTCAAACTCAGAGCTGAAATCAATTAGAAACAAAGAGAACAATAAAAACAATTGACAAAACTAAGAGCTGCTTCTTGGAAAAAAAATCAACAAAATAGACAAACCCTTAGCCAACTAACTAAAAGGCAAGGGAGAGAGAGAGCATGTCCAAATAAAATAATCAGAAATGAAAAGGGAGACATAAAAAAGACACTGGAAAAATTCAAAGAATCATTAGGTCTTACTTCAAAAGCCTATACTCCACATATTAGAAAATCTAAATGAAATGAATGATTTTCTAGACAGATACCACATACCAGAGTTAAATCAAGATCAGATATACTATTTAAATAGCTCTATGACCCCTAAGGAAATAGAAGCAGTCATTAGTCTCCCAAGCAAAAAAATGTCTAGGTCCAAATGGTTTTAGTATAGAATTCTACCAGACTTTCAAAGAAGAAAAATACCAATACTCCTCAAACTATTCCACAAAATAGAAACAGACAGAACATTGCCAAACTCATTCTATGAGGCCACAGTCACCATGGTACCTAAACTCAAAAAGACTCAATAAAGAAAGAGTTTCAGATTAATCTCCCTTCTGAAAATTGAGGCAAAAATGCTCAGTAAACTACTTGCAACCCAAATCCAAGAACACACCAAAACCATCACCTACCACATCAAGTGGGTTCCATCCCAAGGTTTCAGAGGTGGCTCAGTATACAAATATCAATCAATCTAATCCACCCTATATACAAACTGAAAGAAAAACAACTTATGACCATCTCACTAGATATTAAAAAGTCTTTGACAAAATCCAACATCCCTTCATGATAAAAATTTTGGAGAGATCAGGGATATAAGACACACACCTAAACACAATAAAGATGATGATATACAGTAAGCCAATAGCCAAAATCAAATTAAATTGAAAGAAATGTAAAACAATTCCATTAAAATGAGGGACAAGACAAAGCTGTTCACTCCCTCCCAATCTCTTCAAAACAGTACTTGAAGTCCTAGCTAGAGCAGACAACTAAAGAAAAGCAAGAAGATAAAACTGGAAATAAAAAAAAAATCAAAGTATCACTACTGGCAGATGATATAATAGTATACATAAGTGATCCCCCAAAAGTCTACTAGAGAATTTCTATAGCTGGTAAACACTTTCAGCAAAGTGGTTGAATACAAAATTAACTCAAAGAAATTGGTAGCCTTCCTTTAAAAAATGAAAAATGGCCTTAGAAAGAAATCATGGAAACAACCCCTTTCACAATAACCACAAATAGTATTTCTTGGTGTAACTCTAGCCAAGCATGTGAAAGAACTTTCTGACAAGAATTTCAAGTCCCCAAAGAAAGAAACTGAAGACATCAGAAGATGAAAGATCTCCCATGCTTATTGATTGGTAGGATTAAAATAATGAAAATGGCCAGTTTACCAAAAGCATGGATTCAATGCAATCTCCATCAAAATTCCAACACAATTCTTTACAGACTTTAAATGAACCATTCTTAACTTCATATGGAAAAACAAAACAATAAAAAATACTCTGGGTGGCATTATCATCCTTAACTTCAAGCTACATTGCAGAGTAGTAGTAAGAAAACCAGCATGGTACTGCCATAGAAACAGGTTGATCTATGGAATGAAATCAAAGACAGAATAAACCCATATACCTATGGACACTTGATTTTTGACAAAGAAGCCAGAACCATACAATGGAAAAGAGAGATAATCTTCAATAAACGGTGCCTGTCTAACTGAATGAACACCAACTAAAGAGTATACATGGAGGGATCCATGGCTCCAGCTACATATGTGGCAGAGGATGGCCTTATCTGACATCAGTGGGAGGAGAGGCCCTTGGTCCTGTGGAGGCTTGATGCCCCAGTGTAGAGGGTTGCTAGAGGGGTGAAGCAGGGGTAAGTGAGTGGGTGGAGGAGCACTCTCATAGAGGCAAATGGGAACTGGGATGGGATGGGGGGGCTTGTGGAGGGGAATCCAGGAAGGGGTTTATCATTTGAAATGTAAATGAATAAAATGATTTAAGAAAAGAATTCAAATAGATTCATATTTATCGCCATGCACAAAATTCAAGTCCAAGTAGACCGAATACCTCAATGTAAAACCAAATACACTAAATGGAATACAGCAGAAAGTAGAAAATAGCCTTGAAGTTGTTGGTACAGAATACAACATCCTGAACCATCCTGAATAATCTGTGGGAGGCAGGGACTGTTGAGGAGAGGGGGGCAGATATTGAGATGTAAAAGGAACAAATAAATAATCAATAGAAAAAATGCTGCTTTTTGTTGATCACATGGCAACCGCGACATTACTAGCACAGCCATCAGGTTCTAAGCACTTGGCTTCTGTATTGCATTCCATGATTTGCATTGATAATCATTCACATTTTGAAGAATATGAAAATGAAACCTGACTCCACACAAAAGTCCTTTGTGTAACCAGTTCTCACAATGCCTTGGAAGCAGCAGCAGAAAAGCTTACAGAATATGGGTACCTGCTTGGATGAAGAGCTCAGTGGTGTGAGGCGGTCTTACCTCCCCAGCAGTGAGAGAGCATCGAGCCTGGGGCCAGGGACTCAGAGGGAATAACTCACATGATCTCTTTAACATATATTTTTTCAATGCAGTTGTGTGGATGTAGATGTAAGTATAAAACAATCAATAATAATTAAGATCACTAAGATAACGCGGCGAAACTGTCTTAGGTGTTATAAAATGTAATGGCTGAACATTGGCGCATTGTGCTTTACTTTAGCGGACGGTGTTTCCCATTGTACAAAATGCTACTGTGACTTAGGTGCACTCACACTTAATGTCAGTCTGTTTTAGAGTCGGCTGATGTAGAGATGACTTCCTTTGACATCTCTCCCGTAACTTAAAAGTTATATTTCACCTGAAATGAGGGGTGTGGCTTTAGGGGAAGTGAGTGTAACATGGTCTAGAAAAGTAAGTTTTTAACCTATACTACAGTTTTAAAATTGGCTGCATCTGATCATGCTGCCTTTGAGAATATTTACGTGGATAAAGTTAAAACATACTGAAATTCAGTTACTCTTATACTCACATCCTTTCCTGCAAATAGAAGTAGTTAAAATGTAAAGTTCAAATAACCCCCCAAACAATATAAAACCTTGTACTTAAAGCAGCAGACTAGATAACATTTTTTAAAAGATCTAAGGCCAGTCGTACAGATATTCCAAAACTATGGGGCTGGGAAATAAGAAGAAAGGAAAAATGATAAGAGGAGAGCAAAGAACAGAATTGTTTTTTTAGTATGCTAACGTCCCTCAAAGATGTGATAAGGACAACAAAACTCGCACATTATAGGAAACTTCACCTGACCTTATTACCTAGGAAATGCGCATTCTCTTTGGAAGGCATATAGCTGAATTAAAATAGTTCTGAGTGAAAAAGAAAGAGACAATCAGAATAAATTGGCCATCATTAATTATTGACTCAGATGTAGATGATTTATAGGGCTTTTTTTCTTGTTTCTTTCCTCAAAATTAGTTAACTGACTCGATTTAATTCAGCTTAGCTGAATTCAGTTGACCGCATCATTGTCCAAGCTCCCAGGGTAAAGCCAACTGACCTACATGAAGAACAAAATAATAAGCACACTGTAATCCTCAATGTACTCTAATCTACGGAAGAAAATAATGAATACCATTTTATGAATGATGATGGATGTGAAGATAAACAGTAAACCCAGAAAATCCAAAGTGTTCATCAATAATCAGGACTCACAAATCAATACGTTCTCAGCTCTTAGATTTTTGAATTCCATTTTCTGTGTGGTGACTGAATAACTCATGGACAAATGGCATAATTCAAAGATACTTATATTCATAAGTATCTTTGCCTAAATTTGCACAAATATACACTTGAATTTAAGCCGGAAATCACAATTTATTTTATAATGTGTGGCAAACAAACATTTATATCCATAGATATCCACAGGTTGAGTTAATCTCATGTTTCCTGCCTTGTAGCTGTTGTTAATTAAAGACAACCATAAGAACAAACACTTAGTGGTGCTGGTGCTCCTTTGTGGTGAAGGAGACTTCTCTCATTTCTACAGATATTTCAGTCAAGGTAAAATGAAAATTATAATCTTAATGAATTCATTTTACTTTCAACCTTGTACCTTACCTTGATTGATATTCTGTGTGGGTATATTTATATCATCTGTAATCTTTTTTTCTAGCACAATGAGATTTACTTTATCATTGATCTTTTTCTTTTTAGAGACAGTTCAAACTCTTTACCTCTTAACGTTAAGAGATAGGGATTTCCTAAAGTATCTCTGATCTGTAGGATCTGTGGATGGAATTTAAAAGTATGTTGCAATTTGTGACTTTTTTTATGGAAAGAATCCCTAAATATTTAATATTAACTTGAGGAGACACCCAACATTAAAACTAATCCCCATCCCCAAGGGACATGACTGTCTGACATATCAACAGGGTGTTTTGTTATAAGAACAGGAAAGAGGGAGAAATGAGAAAATCATACATTTGTCAAGATACATGCTTTTTCTTAATCATGAATTGTTTTCACAACCAAAAATGTCGGGAACAGCCTTACAAGTGATTATATTCTAAGCTTACTTATTTATTTTTGTCAATAAATCTCAATGTTTAAAGTCAATGCAATCACATTTAATATGTAGATTGATCATATAATTAATGATTATCATTATTATATAATATACATATATATACACACAATTTTTAGCTCTATTCATAATAAACATTCTTATGTGTTAACACTCATCAAAATACTTCTGCTTGATAGTCAGTGAAACACACACACACATACAACCATCCACAAGATTAGACTGTACACATATAAAACTGGTCTAGCCACTAATTCTTATGATATGCATTTCTCTTTTTAAAAAATTTAGTTTTATTTTTTAACTTTATATCCAGCTCACCATCCAAATCCTGGCCACTGCCTCTCTGAGTCCTTCCTGCTTCTCCTCCTTTTCTCCTCTGAGTGGGTGCCCCACACCTAACCCTGGCACTTCAAGTCTCTGCAAGGCTAGGTGCATTCTCTCTGAGTCTAGACAAGGCAGCCCAGCTAGAAGAACATTATCTCAAGCACAGGCAACAACTTTTGGGATAGACCATTCTCTAGTTGTTTGGGACCCACATGAAGACCAAGCTGCACATTTAATATACAGGGAGGCCTAGATCCAGCCAGTGTATGTCCTTTGGTTGGTGGTTCAGTCTCTGGGAGTCCCCAAGGGTCCAGGTTAGTTGATTCTGTTGGTCTTCCTGTGGAGTTCCTATTCCCTTTTTGGTCCTGCAAACTCAGAATTAAAGAATCAAGAGTAATGCTCACTTTCATAAAACTGTAAGAGTCTGTTTCATGAGAGGGTGTTATGGGGATGACAATATTGCTACCCACCTTTGTCCATTCTCAGAGGTCCAGTTGCACTGACAGATGGGAACATATGCAACATGCAAGTTGTTTTCTTCTCAGTTCATGTGTCTTGCTCATGGATTTTATTATAAGTTCTTCATAGGTAGCTGCCATATGCTATTAGTTATCAGAAATTATTATTCATTCCAAAGAGTGAGCTAAGGTTTGTAAATGTGTTAGTTCATAGTTTTGTCGTGGTTTATTCCATGGTTGGACTGCCTAATTGAATGTAATAGTCAATGAAACTGGGGTGCAAAGAATTTGATTAATTTATTTAGGGGGTTGTTGCACTAAATATTTAAAACAGCTGCTAGTCAAGCCATTTATCTAAGCTGTGGTGGCTCTGCCTAGCTCAGCCGCCATATTCCGCGGCCAGAGGCTATGTGCGACACAGCTAGAAAAGGCCAGCCAGAAACATCAACCCTGCCACCCATAAGATGCCAGCATAGGAGATGGCTCTGCCAATCTTCCATGCTGTCTCTACAAGGTTGGGCATTGCCCAGACCATCCCGCCATCCATGCGGGCCCGGTAGGAAAATGAGACTCTAATGCTTAAATATTAATCAAAGGCTTTATATGTTTGGTAATGCTCAATAACAATATGGCATACAATTAGAGTTGTTTCCCAATTAGCTAACCTAAATGTAAGTTGTTACCCGCAACTGCTCTGCATCATCTTCTCTTTCTCTCTTTCTCCTCTTTCTCTCTCTCTCTCTCTCTCTCTAGCTCCTCCTCTTCCTTTTCCTCTTCCTTTCCTTACTCCTCCCACCTTAGCTCCACCTACAGGGGGGTCTATTAATATTAAGTAGTAAAATATAGAATGAGTCAGGGTCATTTGATTACAAAATGGCTTTAAACAAATGCACAGAAGATATTTAGCATTTAGTACCGAAAGGCTAAGACAACTAGAAAATTTTTTCCCCACTTTGGATCTTGCCTGGCATGTGGAGTATAGAGGGGCATTTTACTAAGAAATTGTAACTGAGATAACAAAATCAAAGGACTCTGCAAACAATGTGCACTTGTCACACTGACCACCTTTGGCAATTGTGATGTTGTTTTTTCCTTTAGGGTGTCCGAAGGTTTGCTGCACATCAAGTGGGACATACTAGCCAAGAATGTCTCTGTGACCAGCTCACAAGTTAAAACTGGGAAGTAGAAAGCCTCTGACGATCTTCCTATTTGGCAACTCTCCGTGACTGTTATCACAATGCTTTCTGGGAAAAATGAAGCATTGAGCGTGAATCTCAAGGGAAGTCTGGAAAGTTTGGACTTGGTATTCTCTCTTCTTTACCTATATGTTGTCCCTTTACTGGTTGTGTGTGTTTGTGTGTGGGGAAAGAGGGAGGTAAGGAAGGAGAAAAGGAAAGGAGGAGAGAGAGAGAGAGAGAGAGAGAGAGAGAGAGAGAGAGAGAGAGAGAGAGAGAGTGTAGGGGGAGTCTTCATAATAATATCAAAGTCACAACAAAGAATTAGCCACACAGGTTAGCTGAGTCTTGTGACTTTCCTGAGTGGAGCACATATGCAGAGGATTGTCTCTCAGGGACTCGGAATGCAACTGTCCTTCCTATAGCAAAGTTCTGATATGATCTACATATATAAGAATAAGTCTACTTCATACATTATCATGCTCTCTAAGCACAGACTCATAGTTCTTGCTCCTGGTATTTTTTTTTCCTCTACATAAGTAAGAGTACATAGAAGTCTCTCAAATTCTATGAGAAAATTTGGAGTTGCAAAATAATAAATGTTTCAAAAATGTACTTGATCAAATCTAAAGCGAGGAATTGGAACTGAACATCAGTTGGAGCGATCCAAAATTTTATACTCATCATAAACACTCACAGAAGAAATGATAAAATATTGTAATTTGTTTTGTATTGGCTATATTTCAAACTTGAATTTGTGGATTCTGTCGAGTGAAATGAACGAAAGCAACTGTGCAGGTCTCTAAGAAGCTATTTGAATTTATAGAAATGTACCTGTTTACTATATAATAGGTATATTTCTTTTCTTTTCTTCTCTTTTCTTTTCTTTTTTTTTAGGTTTTTTTTTTTTTGAGACAGGGTTTCTCTGTGTAGTCCTGGCTGTCCTGGAACTCACTCTGTAGACCAGGCTGGCCTCGAACTCAGAAATCCACCTGCCTCTGCCTCCCAAGTGCTGGGATTAAAGGCGTGCGCCACCACCTCCTGTCGTAGGTATATTTCTAAAAGAGATATTTTGAATTGGGAAAGTGTTTTATTTGGACAGAGGATAGCAGCCTCTTCTCCAGCCTTACGTTTATGTTGCCTCGGATTTGGGACTGAAAATCTCCCTTCTTCATCTCGCCATGGAGGCCTCCACTCAAGGACAAACATGTGGGTATACTGTTAGGCCACTTTCGGTGGCCTTCACTTTACAATGGATGGGGATTGAAACACTGCACAAGGAAATCATCTTCAGTTACCACAGTCTGCACCGATGACTTTCTCCATTTGATTTGCTAGGATTCATGCTCATTTGTGTTAGCTGGAGACATCCGGGGTATACTGACCTATAGCCAGTGAGCCTTTCAAATCCTTAGATAAGATGAGGACCTTTTAATGAGTCCTGAATGAGCACATTTTAGGGTAACTGTAGATACCAAGGAAACGGATTAGCATGGTATGTGTATCTGATACGTAACAGAGAGAGGGCTGATAGATGACAAGATGCTTTATAGCTATCATTTGTGTTCACTGTTCTCAGCGTGCATGCCCTCTCTATGCTTCTCTCTGTGTCTCTCCCCATCTCCCTCAAAGTACTCCAATACATACACTAATACACACATACAAACACATGATATTTCTCCTACTCAAGTGTCTGCAGAAGCAACAATTACCAAAGACAAAGCTCCCACGATTTCAGGGGACACCAAATACTACTTTGACATGAACTTATACATCTACTGATCATTTTCTGAACTATATGGTTTTCTATCTTCTTCTGTGTACAAGGCTCATTCCTTATCCTTGCCACTGACCTGCTTGTGGGAAAAATTCTATGACTTTGCTTTAATAAAAAGAAAAATCATTTTTGTTGTTTATTTTGTCTTCTATCAACAAAGTATTTTATTTATAAGTTTATTCAACCATTGTTTTAATTGTCGCATGTAAAAATGATTGGTCGTGTGTGAGAAAAAGAGAAAGTAGACAAGCTAACATCTTATCAAAACTATTAATTCAGTCTTTTTCTTTTAGAAAATATAAAGACTTTATACACAAGTACAATGTTTTCATATCAACTCCCCTCAATCCCTCTTATTGCCCATCCCCCACACGTTTACTTCCCAGTTTCATATTAAACCAAGTGAGTCCTACTGAGTGCATGTAGTGCTACTACTATGTGCATGGGTATAGGGATGCCCACTGCATCATGGTAAGCCTGTTATGACCATCTAAAGAAAACTGACAGCAGCCTTCATTCTAATGTTCCTGACACAGGAACAGAGCCATCAAGCACTTCCCGGTTTCTGTGGGCTTGTTCTCTGACAGGAAATCATCTTACCCTTCGAAGGCTGGTGTGCCGGTTAAATGATAACACCCTGTGGGTATGCTCTATTACTTCAGATATAAAAGTCCATTTAATCCTCACAGTCTTCCCAGGCTTTGGAAATTCTACCTGATTTCCATGTTATACGTAAGGAAATTGAAGATTCGAAGTAATGGCTTTGGAAGGTAGGTCCAGCGCTCTGCTGTCACTCCTGTGCAACGTCATTTGCTGAGAGGGATGACTGAGTTTCTTTTACATGCATAATGCACAGTTCATAAATTTTACCCTTGACATCATATTTATATATTATATATTATATATTATATTTAGAATTCATTGGATTCATTTCTGAAGAATTAAAAATAGGCTGTGTTGCAGAAAATACTAGTAGCCCACCCGAGAGAGACACCTCTGTCTTTCTTAACTGATTCCTCATCTTATTTCTTACTTACCATCTGTGGGTGTCTAGGACACATGTGCAGACGAGACATGAAGGCTCTATGCTGTTTGGGCAGCCTAGTGCCATGATCGGACATTTCCTTGAATGTGAGCATGCTCAGGGCAACTCATACAGGGACAAGCTGTCTAGGAAGATTCTCTAAAGTTATTCTGAAATTCAGAATGCATGCCTCTGGATGTTTTCACGAGCAGGTGATGGCTGTAGATGCCATTGAGGTCATAGGGTTACATTGTCAAATAGCTTAAAGGTGAGGCACTTACTGACAGTGTTGATTAGAGGAAAATCAATGCATCAACCTAGCCAGCAGCTCCTGCACATGCGTGTACACACACACACACACACACGTGCGCATGCACGTGCATGCACATACATACACGTGTGAACACACATACACACACACATGAGCACACTTACGAACATATACACACACAAACACACATGAACACACATACAATCTTCTTACTTTTTTTTAATCAATGGACTTTCTTGATTATGTCTCATATCGAAGTAAAAGATCGTAAGTGATAAAAGAAATCCCATACCTAACAATAATTATACAGCTGTTCATATCATCTTATACTAAAAACAATTCATATTTACAGAACTCCTTTTTCTAAAATTGGAAACAGGAGTTTAAAAGGACTATGTCAGTATGCGCTATAGAAAGATGGCAGTACTTCTGAAGCTTTTTATTACACTGAATGCTGCAATAATTTAATCTCTACCAAGCTTTTGATAAGGAACACACACACACAAACACACACACACACATGCACACACACACACACATATGAAATATATATATATATATATTTCATTAGCCAATTTAAAAAGTATACTTTATAGTTCAAAGGTTTATATCTCTAATAAACAATATGTCTACCTCCAAGGGATGCAGAAATATGTCTACATTTATGGAGATTTTCCTTCATAGATGTGTTATACATGGGTTACTCTATCACTTTGGTTGCTTTCTTTCCATTTTAAAACATGATGTGTGCTCATCTATGCTTCAGATCTAGTTTTATATGACAGGGTCATGATGCTTTCTAGGAACACACCTGTCTAGTCTGATTCCATGACTTCTGTCCCTGTAAGTAATGCTAATGTTCCATACGCTAGCATTTTTTTTTTTTTTTTTTTTTTTTTTTTTTGGTCTGTGGGTCTGCTTAGCAAACATCGAGCATGCAACATAGTATTACTCGCCCTTGTTGCTGATGTACAGTAGATCTCTCAAACTCACTCATCACATGTAATGACCACTGAGGATGCTCTGAGCTGCATCCCTCTCCTCCCTCACTGACCCGCATACCACTAGTAACCATACTTCCTACGTCCTAGTTCTATGAGAGTTATTAAAATTATTTATACATATGTGTGTGCATGTGACATAATTTATATATATGCATATATGGGATAATAAGTCATTTCCTTTTCTCTTTGTGGCTTATTACACTATGTCTAGCATCCACAATGTTTAAAACTTAAAAAAGAATATTCTATGGTTATGTCTTAACAGTATATACCTTTATCTTTCATTAAATTTGAAGATAAGACTAATAAAACTATTCAAGATATGCCTGTTTAAACTATTCTCACCTGCTTAAAAAATATTATTGACTCTTTTGTGTCCTCATTTGATAAGTTATAATTTGCTGAATATTATAGCCATTGGTTCAAAAAAATCATCAAACAGCATATGGGTTCATGTTTTAATCTTTTTTGCAAATGTATATATGTTGAATCAATATTTTAATTTGAGTCAGTTTTTATGAGATAATTATATGATTTTTTTCAGTGTCTACTTTTCAAACAATTCTCAGATGCATTTAAAATGTTTGTTTGAATTTGATTTAATTCAGACATTATCTACCTGAATTAAAGCAGATAGAGCTGAAGAGGTGGCAAGTGGCTTCCCATTTTTGACATTTAAATTAGGGGAAGCCATTTTCAAACATGTTGAATGAGCTGAGGCTACATTTCTAAGTTGTTTACAAGCACGTACTTTATGTACTTTATTGAAACTTGTGAGAAGATAAAACTTTCAATCATGAAGAATCTCTGAAGAAATGCATGCGTTTGCTTTCACTGCCATGACAAAATGCCGGACACTTTCTGGCTTATAGAAGGGGAACGTATTTCTACAGACAAAAAGTCAAAGACCCAGGGTGAACACAGTTATATTCCAGGGTGAACACAGTATATTTCATCTTGATTTCCCTTTGCTTTCTTCTTAGGTAAAATGCCATCACACTCTGTGTTCACATGTGTATGTCAAGAGACAGAGAGTTCACTGAATATAATAAAAAATATTCACCCTGTAGGTTTAGAGCTCCAAGTACACAGCCTCTTCTAGCCCTGGTTGCTTCCTGGGAAACCTCATTCCAAATACAGCCATCTGGAGGTTGAGATTACCGAAGAAAATTTTGTAGGAAAAAATATGCCTACAAATATTAAAATATTTGTATTTTAATAATATATGTATACATATACTTGTATTATTAAATACAAAATAACAAAAGTATGCATGTGAATTATTATTAAAACTATGAATTGTATTTTGTGTGAATGGATGCTTCCCTGCATATACGCATGTATACCTTATGCGTGCATGCAAGGTACCTGCAGAGACCAGAAAAGGGGATCAAACATTCCTGGGTCATCAGGTACTGGTGAACAACGAACGTGGGTGCTGGAAACTGAACCCAAGTCCTCTGCTAGTGCAGCAGAGCTCCTGACTGTAGAGTCATCTCTGCAGCTTCACCTCCCTTTCTTATGGGTACAATGTATTAAATCCCATTGCATCTAAATGGTCAAAGTGTAGCTATCTTTGATCTGAAAGCTGTGGTAAAATGCCTTTGGCCAGCTCAGAGGTGGAGATGTTTAGTGACTAGACACAGTACTTTCATGAAATGGGTGGATTACAATTCTGTGTTTTCACAAGCAGAAAGGATATTGGGGTAAAGAGTCAGTAGAACATTACAGGTAACTGTTGTACTGTGTCATCATTTAATTTTTGGTAAGCAGAAGTCCAGTATCCTCTATCTCTGTCAGATTTGAATTAGACAATTATTTTGCAACTATCTGTATGAGAATAATACAAAAGTAGAGCTTATATCTGCTTGCCTACTAATAATCAATAGTTGCCTATAGCTACAAGAAAAAAAAAAAAAAAAAAAAAAGACCTATCCACTTTAGTGGTCATTGTCCACAATTCTGTGCTACTTTCTTTCACTTGTTCAAATCTCCTGTAGCATTTTTCTATAACTCTACCGGGAAAGAACTTACTACCACACACTATTTTCAATAATAAATTATGGATGAAATGACTTTTGAAAAAATTAACTAAAAGCACAAAGGTGGAGAAAAGACATAAACACAGAGGATAAATAAAAATATATTACCTATTTTTCCCCATGATTATTCATTATTTTTAAATCAACAGCAGTGAGGATCCAATAATTTTGAGATTAAAATTCTATTTTAGAAAAAAAGTTACTATCTCTATTTTTGTGCTAAAAAATGTAACAAGAAAAAGGTTTTATACAGAATTGTTAGGCAGACTTTAGCACTTGGAAAGTTTTGGCCATAAAGGTGCCTGTAATTTTGCAGTTGTCAGTGGTTAGTTTTATCTGTGTGATTAAAATGATATGTAAGTTGGAACATAGCTTTACAAAACATTTCGGATTTCAAAAAACTATGTAATAAATTTCGTTCAGTTCACAATATGGAACAACATGCAGCACAGTAAAAGGATTATGAGTCGGAATTATCTTAATACATTCTGTTCAGACAATCAAGCTAGATCCAAGCCAATAAATGAGAACGCTCTTCCTCAAGGCTCATAACCAAGTGCCCACATATGAAGAAGGGCTTCTTCCACATCCATAGCATCCTGTGTGTAATATGCCAAAGAGACTTGTCAAATACTTTAAGAGTTGGTGACACACAGCATCAAATGCTTGCACAGAAGATAAGAGTGTTGGTGTTGATTCTGACCCCTGACTCTGAAAAAAACATAGAGAAGTTGAAGTAGTATGCATAAAGTATCAGGAGAAGGTCAGCAAAACTTTGGCTCAGAATAAAAAGACAGTTAAAAAAAAAAGCAGTAGACTGAAAAAGATCCTGTCTGTTTACCCTGAGTCAGATTATACTAAAGGACACTGCACCGGGGCTTAAGTGTACTGTGTACCCTACCCACATGTTTGTAGCCCAGTGACAGCCCAAAGAAGGGCAAAGCCCTTGATATAAGAAACATAACTAGCTAGACTACATCTGATGTGTGAATATTACCTCTTCCTCCTACGAAGTGAAGACATTCCGTTTTCACTGGATAAACAAAAAGAGTAACCCGAGACACCTGTGAATTTATTTTCAGAGTCTTGATGTCAAGATAATTTCACAAGCAAACATTTGGCAAAACTATGAAGCCCTTCATGAATCTCTTTGGGAAATTTTGGTGTTGTGATTCCCACAGAACTCTGCCAGGCTCCAGGCATTTGCTTCTGTTGCTCAGGAAGAACATATGTTTTCACAAGAATAGTTACTGGTCGATGTGGAGTGACATATGACAGACATTTGTGGATTCACACACTGGCTCTATATTTGCTTTTTAAAATCACTTCTTATATTTTTATTATTTTTAAATATAATTACAGTATATCAGCCTGTTTTTTCCTCCCTCCAAACCCTCCGATGTTACGTCTTGCTCTCTTTAAAATTCATGACCTCTTTGAATTACTGAACATGTATCTGTGTATCTATATCTATAGCTATCTAGATAAAAATATAAATGTCTAGATAGATGACATATAGATATAAATATAGATACACACATATACATATGTATATGCTGATGTATATATATGTATGTGTACATGTACATATATGTATATGTGTATATGTGTATGTATATATGTATGTATGTATATCTGTACCTTCTATAATGTTAATTTCAAGCACTTGGATATAATTCAACTCCTGCAACTATGACTTCAGGGATCATTGGGGAAGAGGGGTTGGAGATGTAATGGTGCAAATTAAACCTTATTAAGGTTTATTGTTATGACTACTAAACAGAAAAATCAAATCAAATGTTTTTATCAGCCAAAAGGTAAAGTGACAGAAGAATTCAGAAAATGCTTCAAACACTACCAAGAAGGTAAGGAGAGATACTGTGTTCTGGGGTTGTTATAAGGTAGACTCTAGAAGGAAGGACAGAATCAGTCAGATTTTGCAACGCACACCACAAATAACAAGGCCCATGTACAGCACAAGCAGGATATTCCAATATTCTGAAACATCCCAAGAATCACAAACCTGTGCCAGACCCTGAAAGGACAAAGGTTTGTAACCCTCAAAAATCCAAACTAAGCCTGGCGGTGGTGGCGCATGCCTTTAATCCCCTTTAATCCCCTTTAATCCCAGCACTTGGGAGGCAGAGGCAGGTGGATTTCTGAGTTCGAGGCCAGCCTGGTCTACAGAGTGAGTTCCAGGACAGCCAGGGCTATACAGAGAAACCCTGTCTCGAAACACACACACACAAAAAAAAAAAAAAAAAAAAATCCAAACTAAACCTGTAAACCTGTAAACATTATAACCACACGTGTGGAATATCACAATTTAATAAAACGCACCATTCTGTTTTGCTGCATTATCTTGAAGGCTTTCCCAATGAAGAACAACCTTAAATATCCAGTCTGCAAGCACAAGTGTGGAGCCATTCACACACACACACACACACACACACACACACACACACACACACACATACACACACACAAATCCTTCAATGTCACGTTTGCTAGACACATGAATGGTTTAAAGTGGATAAGCTATCTAAAATATTAGACTAGTTCGTTAAAATCTCTGCAGTTTAATATTTAGTGAAATAATCCTGTTTGTTATCGAATATTTGATTATGACAATGAAGGTACTAGTCAATCTAATATGTGTTTGCACGTGTGTGCGTGTGTGTGTGTGTGTGTGTGTGTGTGTGTGTGTGTGAAGGTCAGAGGTTGATGTCAGATGTCTTCCTCAATAGTCCCCCACTTAGATTTTGAGGTCGAGCCCCTCATTGAACCTGGAACAAACTGACTTGGGAACATGCCAAGCATCTGACTCCAAGGACACTTCTGTGGGTACAGCACCATGACTCTCTCTTTTTTTTTTTTTACATAAATGCTTTACTGTCTAAAAGCCAATGATAAAACTACAGCTAAAAATGATCTACAAAGTAGAAACTTGAGAGAAATATCTCACTTCCTATGCATTGTAAAGAGCCTGCTACAAACAGCCTTGTGAATGTGAGGCAAATTTCATCCTGTGAACAGTGAAACAAAAATACTAATTTAATAGCTTGCTTTGATAAGTCTAGTGTGAAGAACAGACATGGGTGAGACAGGTAGATACAGAAGTAGATATACAGATGGGGTGATTAATAACACCCTAGATATGCTTTCAAAGTTTGTAATATATACTGTAGGATGCTTGCTTACTAATAAATCCCTAGATATGCATTCACAGTTCATAATATATACTGTAGGAAGCATGCCTACTTTTATGATTCTGGGAAAAGTGTCATTCTACTTAGTGTTGGAATCACATTAAAATATCGTCAGTTAACAAAGTACCAACAGTAGATTATTAGATATCTGGTTCCAGAATGTACAAAACTCACAAAAGGAGTCTAGAGGTGTTACAGTAAAGTTGGAGGGCCCCTTGAATAGCTCTCTGTCATGTAATAAATAAGCTGACAGCTCTGTTGTTATAAATGGCAACAAGGCTAAAAAATAACAAGAAAGATTAAACATTATCTTATAGTAATCGGATAAACTAAGATGTTTCCATTTTCTTTTTCAGAAAAAGATGTCAAACAACCAGCTAAGTGTGAACTACAGGCCTATCTTAAAATAGAGAGGCACAGAGATACGTGTATGCCTGGCAAATATGATGGATAATTATCACAGTTAGGCAAAGTGGTACATTCTGTGATATCGAGAAACACTACTCAGGAATAGACAGTGGTTGGTGTTTTTAAGGTCTACATCACAGACCTGTCAGCAGAGTCATCGATAGTCAGCAAAATGGCCCTGTTCTTCCCACACTCCCAGTTTTATTCCCCTAATCGATATTGTCCACCATTAGCCATGGATTACGGTGAATGAACTGATGCTCTGCAGCCATTCTATGGGGTGAATATTCGGTTCTTGCTGACTATATCCTGGTGTTGGTTTCAACAGTCATAAAACTGAAGCCGGCAGTTCTAACCTTCCTTTGTAAAGTAGGTGCTACGTGAGAATATACGGCGTTGCCCGCAGGAAACAATACACTTCTGGAAAAATGCTAACTACAGATTATCCTCCCTCCAATTTTCTAAGGCCATTATTGAAAACTTCTTCCACAAATAGTGAGATGCACATATAAAGGAAGCAATAAGTTTATTAGCGCAAGCGTTTCGAGATTGTCACACTGTGACTTAAACAAGCCAAGCCCCGTGTCCCCCTTCTCTCAGAGGTCGAAGCACTGCTCTTCTTTCATCTTACGTTACTCTCCTCCATTTAGCCAACAAGAATGGGAAAAGATAACAGATTCTAAACTTGTTCTAAAATACTTTTAATTATTGCACTAAATGATAACTTAATTGTTATAGTTTTATAGGGTATAATTACTGACTTGTTCAAATGTAGATTTTGCTAATTTTATTACAATACAGTGGATCATGGGCATGTTTTCTGTTTAAGCAACAAGCATTTTAGAGCCTTTCTTTTCTATTGTTCCAAAATCACATGTATACATTCATATATTCATCTGTGTACTTGCTGATAGCAAACTATTACTTATTTTAAAGAGAAATTTCCGATATTGTTTTCCAGCCTTGAGGAAAAATGAGACTGCAAGGACATAGTCTTTCATAAGAACTCTAATTATTTGCTATGTATGAACCTTGTCAATATTCTTTGAGGGAAAAATGCAATAATTTTCTGATAAGTTTAGATAGAAGTAGACAGAGAGCTGGTGTGGAATGCCAACATGGATAGAATTAGGTTGCCCACTTTGGATTGCTCTCTATTTTTTTAGGCTAGCCTGGAACTCATTGTGTAACCCAGGCTAGCCTTGAACTCAAGGCAATCCTCATCTCTTAGCTCCTCGAATGCTGGGGCTACAATGAGCCACCACACCCAAGGCTAACTGGATGCTCTAGGATGAAGATGCTGTTAGAGGTGACACGTCTTCATCTCTGCCTCTGAGCTTTCTTCAGCCATCACCCTATTAAGAGCACTTACGCAGTGCAGGACAACCCCTCTCTTACATCCTCAGCTTTGTACGTCATGGAGGACATCAAAGTAACTGGAGATACAAATCCCATTTTAATCTAGCTTCTGGAATAATATGGGTTCCTTCTCCTCTACTCCTGCTTCACCGAATGACATTACCGTTCTTTTAACCAAGCCCCAAACTAAACATCATCTTCGCTCAGTGCTTGTATTCCACATTTTGCGCCAGACGAATTAACAGATACGTCAACTCCAGGTCTTAAACACCTCCCAGACAAGTGGCTCTTTTCACCCCGGTTGACCTTTCCTTACTTGTTCTATATCCCATCTTTTACTGGACATAAATTGGTCACTAAAGTGATCTCTAAAAACCATAACGATGACCCTGGTTTTCTTTGGTAAACAGCTTAATTAGAGACCAGCTTTGGAATAAAGATGAAATATGTGAAAATGAGACATGGACCATTTTATCACATACCTCTGCCTTCCATGCATGTTTGTGGTCTATGATCCATGTGAGCACTGTTTATTAACACAACTCAGAAATACTTGCTCTCTCTAAAGCTTTATCCATACACTTAGGTGCTAAAGATACAGGATGGATGGAACTTCTTAGTCTTCTTACTCCTTTTTGTATGCACATTTATTCAGTTACAGGTTTTTTTTTCTTTTGGTGGGGAGTGGGTAATTTTATTTTGTATTCTTGGCTTTGGGGTGTTGTTATTGTATCTTATTTTCTGATAAGAACTTAAAGTGTGGTGGGTAGGATGCAGAAGAGGATCTAGGACAACTTGGGGAAGGAAATAGTATGATAAAAACATTTAAACTTAAGAGTTGTTTTGAGTAATAAAAACACATAATGAAAAGCGAGGTATAACAGCATAAAAAAGCATTAATGACAAATGATACAATATATTAATATAACATTTTCTAAAGTGCATAAAATACCAGGGAAGGAAAACTCTACCTCATTTCATTGGTAAATAATTAATTATGCTTTTGCCCTGATTCTTCTGTAATTTAAAAGAACCTTTTCTTCTTTTAGTTTGAGCACCTCACTTTTCTCTTACTACTTCAATGTTGCTAGTTCCTAGGAAATGAACACTGTGCGCCCTTAACTAGTTACTATAGGGATTATTCCCCTGGAATCTTAGGTACCACTCCTTCTTCAGTCATATATGGCTCCTTTATGCAACAATTTCTGCGCACTGAATCACCTACCTATTTCCACAATATACAGATACCCACGATGTTTCTTATGGGAAGGTATATTTTCTGAAACATCCATAGCCTGTCACTCTAGACACCAAATAAACCTTAACCTGGGAAATTAGGAAGGTATTCACGTCGTATGATATACACAGATATGCAAGACACACTGACTAAAAGAAAGGGAATGCCGGAAGTTGTACTTATCTTTGGAAAGGATGGTGCTGAAGGCACAGCATGAGAACTGTTCATTCTCACGTTTACTACAGCCTAAAAGATCTCCCGAGATTCTCATACTAAAAAACAGCACTGATGGCTTTCCTCAGCCATATTTGCTCTCTGTTTTTCCCCTTCCCTCCTCCTCCTCCTCTTTTTCATTTTCTAAGATCATGATAAATTCTGTGAGTGCTTGATTATTTCAAATGTCTCCCTGGCGTCTCATCAAATATCTTTAACATATTTCCCATGACTTAATTCTGTTTTCTTTGTGACAAATCTCTGTCCATCCCCTCGTTTCCACTGTGATTTCTCCCTTCCTCTCTACATGTGGGCATTTGGCTCGTGAAGCAGCAATTTGGCCGGCAGCAATCTGAACATTGCGGCTCTTCTTTCCTCTGCATCCCAAAATTAACTGGAAACCAACAAATCAATAGCATAGCGTTATCACTCGCAACTCCTGACTGGCCTCGGGAGCCCCCAAGGGTTCAAGTCGATGCCTTTTTGCCTCTTGCAAGAGCTCTAAGGCTGAGTGAGGATGCTGGTTACCTAAAGCTGTGGCTGTGTTAGTATGTGACCCTAGGAAAGCGGATCCTGCTCTCCACTCTGCAGAATGAAGAGCTGCTTCTGCCAGGTTGAAATATAAATTTAGTTCATTACTTTATTTGTATGAATGTTTTACCTGTATGTCTATGCATCAACGTGCATGCATGTCTGTTGCCAGTGGAAGCCAGAAGAGGGCACTGGTTCCCTGTCACTGAGCCTTTGTGAGCTGGCATGTGGGAATCAGGTCCTCTGGAAGAGTATCCCTGGCTCTTAACCACCGAGCCCTCCATTCTGTCCACTTTGGCCTGATTTTTAATAAACACTTATAAGAAATCATGATATGGCTGTCATTCCTGAGACTCCACCTAGAGTAAAGTGCTAAGAAGGAGAAGGCCTAGCCTAGCTCTGAGAACTGGTTGCTTCTTCCCAGCACACTTGCAAACACTAAAAGATTTTCAAGGTGTCCAATGCCTTCCACCTTGTGCAGGAGAATCTTTAGAGCTGTCCTAGACAGATGCCACTAAACAACTTTCAAGGACCTCAACTGATTCTCTTGCACTTAAAGGTCACAGCTCAGAGCTTAAGCTCAGTGTGCAATGGCCTTTTGCCTGTGGCCAGTCATTGGTACCTTCCTTCCTCCAAGGCAAGGCTACAGTGTGCGACACAAAGACTACCAGATGTCCTGAATAAGATAAAGTCAGAATGAGTGCCAAAAAAGAAAAAAAAAAAATAGGCTAGAATCCCGGCAGAAAGTGGGCTGACTGCCAGAACCATCTATGATCAAGAAAAGAGTCTTGGCCTATGATAGAATTTGGAGTTGGTAAATAGATTTTAATAAGCCCCTATAAGAACTATGTGTGAGAAGGTTTTGGGTTTTTTGTTTTTTTTTTTGTTTTTTTTTTTTTGGTTTGTTGTTGTTGTTGTCATTGTTGTTGTTGTCGTCATTGTTGTTGTTGTTTTTCCACAGGATCCCCTGCCATGTTACTTAGGCATGAGATGGGCATTCTGACTGGTACCATCTTCATCTGCCTTTGGGAAACAGTTAAATGAGTCAGCTGTCTTTCACTAGATATATTACAGCAGCCAAGAGGAGGGCGGCGCCTATGCTTGAGAGATAATTTAATTCCACATCTGCTATCAAAGGGCAGGGCTTCGTCCTGTTGGCTCACCTCCCTTTACAACTGCGGTAGCAGTCCAGTTTGAATGTGCGCTTTGTTCTCTCACCAGCTCCACGAGCCTCCATTTGCTATCTGAACCAGTTTCGCCCTCTGATGTTAATACTTAATCTCTTAAAGTCTTGGCTAGAATAAAAGTCCGTAATCAAATTTTATGATCTACTCTCTCTCTGGGAGCTCCCTTGTCTCCTGACTGCTCAGGTATTCTCTTTGGTTCACAAGCAAAAATACTCTCTCTCCCCTTAAAAAAGGAACTTCAGATTTTCACTATCCTTTCTGTCTGTCTGTCTGTCTGTCTGTCTGTCTGTCTCATTGTAGTAAATGACATTCTCCAGACTGTTTACTTGGTGAAGACACTACACACTATCAAGAACTATTTCAAACTTGCATAAGCAAACCTTCAAGACCTCCCTACCAATCCAAACCAAAGTAAGACTGAGAAGTCACCCCAGTGTGACTTCCCTGGTTGCTGGAATTTCTTGAACATCTTGGGTTGATAGTCTCCTGTGTATGTCCTTTAGGGAACTGGGCTTTTTCTTAGTGTGGTGTGCAATAAATAGATTAGGTCAGATAGCTGCTCTTGTATTAGTGTGGATGCATTGCATTAATCCAGTCTCTCTGGGATAAGAAAAACAGGCAGGATGGCGGCTCTGTGAGAATGTAATTTGATATTATTCTTTTTTAAAAAAATCTTAGTCTGTTTTATTGTTTTAAGATTATAATACAATTATATTGCTCCACTCTCTTTTGTCTCTCCCAACCTTCCTTCAGATGCATGGTCTCTTTCTTGTCCTTCACGGTCACTGCATTTGCATATATTCATATATTTGCATATATATTTGCATATATATATATGCAAATATATATATATATATTTGCCACCTCTCTCCTTTCCAGTTTTCCTTTACTGCCTGTAGTTCTTTGCATACGGTTGCAGCTTCTGGAACTTTCCCCAATCCAGTTCTTATGCAAATGCACAAATAGTAAAATGAATTTTGGGGATGGTGGCCATTATCACACAGGGCAGTGGCAAAGCATTACCAGTCTCTGCCATCCAATAGCTCTTTGTGCTGTGTACACTGATAGAGACCATCGGCCTACAGAAGACAAGGTATAATATGCAAATTCTGGAGGGAAACCAAGGCACACTGGTGTTGTGATACAAGTAGGAGATCTTCAAATGATCCTAGAATGCATCCACTTACCCTGCTGAGCCTTCAGGGCAGGAATTCTGCATCAAGGATAATGAAGAGAGTGACAGAAACCAGTCTAGAGTATGGCTATCATAAGATCTCAAGTCATGATACAAACAAAGATGGGAAAGTCTTTTCCACACACACATTGACTCGAATCCCAGGCTCTTTTTATATCACAGCCATAGCCATAAATATCAACACTGTCCATAGCAACGGAGGGGCACCATATCAACACAGTTAATAATCAAATGCCAAAGAGGCCAGTTTCAACTAAAATTATTTAATGACGTTACCAGAGGAAGGAGGTTTTCCAGACTGCACTGATTGCATTTAAAGGTCCATCACTAAGCAAAGATAACATCTGGGAACTTCAATAATCTCATCAAATTTATCTTCCTTGGCAATGCAATTAAGCAATAAGCAGAATACTGGCAATTTATATAATATTGTTAAGTACTGAGATGTATAGCAATCTTTAACGTACAAAATGCAACATACCTTCTTTCTGCTGAAAAAAATATCATAATAGGTATTGATTAAGAAACTGTCCCAGAAAGGTGGTGGTGGTACACGCCATTAATCCTAGCACCCAAGGAGGAAGAGGCAGGAGGATCTCAGAGTTCAAGGACAGCCAAGGCTACACAGACAAACCCTGTCTCAAAAAGGCAAACCCATACAACCAAACACCCAAACAACCAAAAAACTTAAACCCCAAACAACAAAAAACAGCTGCTCTAAAACCAGTGGGAACTGCATGCTTAAATAAAGGGAAAATCAAGGAAGGTTGTTTGGGTGTTTTTCATTGGTTTTTAGTAAGAGTGCCATTGTTACCCATGATAAGGCAAGGCACAGAGCATGAAGCATGAGAACTGTTACACAGAACTGATAAATGTATCAGCTACTCCCACATGATTGCACAATTGCAGATTTCTTCCCAGTTTGTTTTTTTCTTCTGAAATGGGCCTATTTTTCCATCGGATGCTAAAGAATAAAACTCTCCACACACTGAACTCTTCACAAGCTGAAGTGAACCGGCTCACTACTGACTGAGGCAATGCATCACGCATTCAAAATAAATTAGTGGCCATTAGGCCGCAAGCTCACCATCATTTGCTTTACAAATGATGCTGAGGCATCAGGCATTACCAGAACCACCTTCCATCTCAAGCGCGATATTGATATTCTGCAGCCAGAGCCCATTAAAATGATTCAATGAAATACAGCAACTTCAGAAGAGATACAACATCTCAGACTCGCGATACGAATAGGATTGAGGTTTCCTAGTAGCAAAAACATTTTCTCCTGACATGAAAACTATGCTCTGAGGTATAAGTTAAATATGCCTCAAATCAAACTGACTCCTTAGGAGACCAGTAGTACCGTGCTATTTATACCATCGCTGTTTCCGTACTGAATCACAAAGCACAAAGGGGGTGTTTAGATTATAGTCACGAGCTATGAAAAACAATTTTGCCTTCATTTTCTGTACCATGTTTTAAATTCTTTTAAAGATGATTTAGTTATATGGAAAATGTAGTGACCTTTATAGTTGCTGTCACAGGAGGGGAGGCTTCTAGCTCCATTTTAAGAAACTAGAGGATTGTATGCAATTGGGGTAGTATTTGAAGATTTGAACAATGTTTTAAGATTATAAATATCATGAAACATGGACTATTCTGTTTTCACCACTGGGTTCTTAATATATGTGAATAAGGTCTAGCTATGTATAAAGAGGACTTGTGAGTGAAATAAATTAGCAAATCTACAATGTCAGTTATCTGAAGGAAAGTTCAGGCATATTTCTGGCTCTAATTGAGCCTCTAATATTCTGCTCATTACCTCTACACCCAGAAAGTCAGGCTTGAAGTCAGATGAACGAAAACAGCTTGCCATTTAACAAAATTCAGATAAACAAAAATGGTTACCATCTGAGCATGTTTGAACACCTGTCAGAACCTGTGTTAAGCCTTCCTTGTGTTGGCAACTGCAGAATATTTGTTCATACCGATAATAATGAATTACCTTTTCTCTTTGTGATATTGTAAAAGTCACCTCTTATGTTCACTCTTACACAATAGCACACTCCCATTTGTAAAATTCGTATTGGCAGGGGGAGGGTACAGAGCCTGGAGTGGTTAAGTCTAAAGGCTAACTGTATCTGGCTCAGACACAAAATTGATGTAATGGAGTGAGTGGGGTGATCAGTTGTCCATAAAAGTCAATATGAAATGTCACTTCAACTCTTATGAAGGAAGGCCCTGATACAGTAATAGAAAAGCAAGCATCCCAAAGGTTTGAGAAAATTAAAAAAATGCATGAAGAAAGGAGTCAAACTCCTGGGGAGAGTTCAGTATGTAAGAAAGAATACCCCAATCCAGAGTGGGAAGTGAGGTTTTGGTCATGCAGGGCCTTCTTCTCCGCTGTGCCCTCTTATGGTTGCTTTGGTTCATTATTTTAAGAACTCATGGAGATTCAGGAACAATTACATTTTACAATGCAGACATAAAAATATCACAAGTACAATACAGGCTAAAGAGGACTCTATTTTCTTCTTCCTCCTCCTCCTCTTCCTCCTTTTCTTCTTGTTCTTTGTGTTCCTCTTCTCTTTCTCCTCCTCCTCCTTCTCCTCCACCCTCTCCTCTCCTTCCTCTTCCTCCATCTCCTCCTTTTCTTTTTTCTCTTTCCTTCTCCTCCTCTGTCCTCTCTTCTCCCTCTTTTTCCTCTCCACCTCCTCTCTCCTTTATGTCTCTCTCTCTCCTCTCCACCTTTCTCTCCCCTCTCTCTGTTTGTGCTATTAGAACTTGTTTTCAGCATTTGAAGACTTCGTTACCTCTTTTCATTTTATACTTCCTCTCACAGCCTGTAGTACATACATCCCAGCATTTTTACTGATATAAACACCACTTAAATCCCTGTATTGTAGTGAACAAAAAATGGCTTCTACCAGTTCACTGACTTGGCTGAAATCACACACCTCTTAATGGTAAAGTTTAGGTTTCACCACCTATCCTTTTCTTCTGGATAATTTCTTGCTCTGAAATGCCATGGTAGCATGAAACAATGTTTGCTTATATTTTATAAAAGCACTCAGTCATTTTCAGAGGACTCTCCCTTTGTTGTGTGGGTCATATGACCTTTTATGAAGGAGCCAAGAATGACATAAGTAAACATTTTGCAGACGAAGGAGTCAGGTTGGGGCAGTTGAGCTTGCTTGCCTAAGAGTCACATGGTTACCACACAAAGATTATTGGACTGCAGTCTGTGCATTTCAGATCCACAGTGCTTAGGAACGCCATGAACCTCATGATGGGAAAAAGTAAACTGCACTGGGCATTTATCCGGGTCTCTTCCCTTCTGCCCACTTCCTTAGAAGCAATGACAAGCAAGGTTATCAGGCTACCTTTCCTACAGCTGGTCCTGTGATCTCTGCCAGTCTTTTAACCTTTTGGATTTCAGTTTTGCTATTTGGAAAAGGATGACTCTACCCTTCCGAAACTCGTCAGCTATTTCAAAAGCAAATGGATTGATGTCTTCAGATGGGTGTGAGACAGTTAATGCATCACCGATATAATGTCTCACAGTTTTCTGCTACTTGATTTGCAGGAAGTTGAAAGACTTAATGCAGTTTGTGTTTTGATTCATAAGTTGAATCTATATAAGAATATTATGGACAGATTTAGACCTACAGGAGCATGGATCACAACTTAATATGAAGAACTAATTAAATTATTAATAAAGGAAATTAGGAGAGTACCAGTGGGGATGTTGTCCACTGGACTAATTCTTGAAGAAATTTAATATGTTAAAGAACATGAGGTCTATGAGGTCTTCGTACATGTGTGGAAATGTTGGATGAATACACACTGTTGTAGAATAAGTGTCAAAGGACTGTAAAAGCGTAAAACTTCTTTAAATTGACCAACGAAATTGTAATTTAGTGGGATAGAATAGTATGAGACAACTCCAATCTGGAAAATAAGTATATTTCAGGAAAGAGTAGATCTTACTAATGCCAGCTGGAATCTAAATATCTCTCAAAATTAGTTAGAAAAAGAAAAATTATACATGGATTTTGCCCAGATGTTTTGCCCAGATGTATGACTATCTACCTAATTTTCCTTAATAATTAATGTGATGACTTTAATATTACTTTGTTTTATCAGTATTCAGATGCAGCTACATTTAATATATGCCCATAACACAATACTTCTCCCAATGTTTACAATATGTTGTTATAGTATATTATTGAGAGAGAGCTTTGAAACTCCAGCAGTTCATTTTAGTCCCTGTGCTTCTCAGCTATTTTTTTTTCATTTGATATCAGTCGTGGGACTTTTTTTTTTTAATGGGTACTAGTGTAGCAAATGCTCAGCACAGGAAGGTGGTGCTGACAGCAACACACTGACACAAGGTACCAGAGGTTGCTAGTGCCTTTAGTACTGGAAATTCAAAAAAACTCTGACAACAGTGAGAAAGTGTGGCAGCAGGAAGTGGAGGGGAAGTCCTTCAGTATTTCCTGAAGTACTGACTGGGAGGCTTGAATTTTGAAATTGGAAGCCAAGATTCCCAGTATGCAGCATGGTCATAGTGGGACTCTGTGCAGAGCTGGATCATCCATCTGCAGACATAGCACTTTAGTGACATCTGAATAAAAGTGCTTTTCCATCTCTTGAAAGATCCTTCCTACAGCTCCTTTTACCTCAGACAACTGGATGGCTTCATGCAGGGGTCAAGCCAAGTAAACTGTCAGCAAGCCTCACTGGGCTATTTGAGTGCTGGGTGTAGCTTTCCTGCACTGTCAGTCTTCATCCATCTCCCTACTTTTAAAAGTCCAATTTTAAGTGACAAGTTACTTCCATTTGAGATGCATATTAACAAAGATGATCTGTTTACGAGATGATTCATTTCCTCTCATGTAACCATTGTAAAACCACAAAAGGTATGATTCGTAAAGTGTTATAACTTAATCAGGCTTCCATGGAGATTCAAGAGTATACTGGTATTACTATATGCTTTCTAAGTCAGTGACTTTCCCCACTCTCTCACATTTCACATATTACATCTTCTGTACTCGATATAGCAGCTGTACTGTCTCCTTCAGTATCTACCGAAGCAGAACCGGTTTGAAACAAAAGAGTAACCGTCAAGGACCGTGTCTTATTTCCAGACCAGATGCCCAACTGGACTTGAGTGTGCAGCTTATTCTAGATCTACATTTGTTTTGCTCTTGGAATCAGAACTCTGATAGGGAACTCTGATCCTGCCACCATTGGCCAATGAGGCTTTTGATCCTTTGCCACCAAACCATGTGTGACGAGTTGCTGACAAGTTTCTGCTTGTGATTGATCATCCACCCCAATCCCCTTCTCCTTTTCTTTTGGTAAATATATTAGTTGAGGGCGATTCATGCTGCAGTACTAAGGCTCTCAGCACTTGGGTTTGTGTTCTCATAATCTAATCTTTTATGGAGAGGCCAAAAGCATAAGTCCTGCTGTCATCTTTTTTCCCGAGTACCTTACCATGTATAATCTCTATGACCATGTAGGTAATGCTTCCTGAATGCTGTGTTATATAAGACAGAGAGGGACTATAGGTCTCAGCTCGGGACTGTGGAGAGCACAGTCAAAGAACTAGCAGCCCTGACAGCAAAATGACAGGGAATCCAAAACCAGAGATTAGGATTCCTGTTCCTCTGTAACCATTTTTTGTATTATTTGGGTTTTTTTTTAAAGATTATAATTATGTTACCCTCTCTTCCATTTCCTCCCTCCAAACCAACTTAAATACCCTTTTAATGTTCAAAGGTGTTCAGTTACACCCTCGTAGTGAGCAGAGGTCAAAATCTAGATCATATAGTCAACGTCCAATTGCAGTAAGAATAGCTGTACAAACAAACTAACCAACAGCGTACCTGCTAGAATGTGTTTAATCAGCAACCTTCATTTCTTTTACTCCCTTGCTCTTCCATTTTCTATTCTTTTTTTATATTAAAGTTTGTTATTTTATTTATGGTGTGTGTGTGTGTGTGTGTATGTGTGTGGCAAGTACCATAACATTCATGTTGAGGTCAGAGGATAACTTTCAGGAATCAATTTCTTCCTCCCCCCATGTGGATATCAAGTGTCAAATTAAGATATGTAGGCTTCACAGAGAAAGCCTTTACCCACGGAGCCATCCTAGTGGCTCTTAATTTCCCTATTCTTACATAGACCTTCTACATAAAAGAAATATATGCTACATTTGAGGCATTTATTAATTTACAGTTGCAAACTTCAAATATTCTGTGTTTTCAAAAGATTTTAAGACGTTGCTTAATTGAATGCACATCATTTGGCTACTCAAATAGTATGTTATCCTTTACATTATAAAATTCTCCAAAATGTCGGATGGTAGCTTTGTAATGAATGCTGCCAAAATCTTAAAATGGGCTGCATGGACTTCTACCCATTTTAGCAGAAAGAAGTATAAACATAGTCAGAGGGGAAATGAAACCAGAATTCAGAATCCCTTCAGAAATCTAAGCACTCACCGTTCATTTTCAGCACTTGCTAAGATCCTGAGCTGGGCTGAAGTGGGCTGGCACAGTGGGAGTTTATTCTCTAGTCTAGGGAAACTACGCTCAATACGGCGTAGATTTGAGAAAGATGTTATGTTTTGAGCAGTACCATGTAAACTGTCAACACTCAAAAAATGAATTACAACAATCGCGTGCAGAAGGCAGTTCAGGGAGAAACAAGTGCAGTGTGTAACAGGTTATGGTGCTGATTTATGATGGTTCGTAAGGAACAAAAAAATGAGGAGGTTGTTGGAAGAATGCTAAGGCGGTTGATGGGATAACTGTTCGTGTTTTTAGAATCTAAGCACATTGAGAAGTAAAAGCATATAGTATTCACCAAGGAGGATAATGATAATTGTTGCTATTAGTTTCTGTTTCTTTAGTAAAATTTTCAAAAAAAAAAAAAAAAAAGTGATCTCACATATCTCAGAGGATAACTAAGCAGTTCAGAAATCCTGTGAAACTAAAAATCTGTGGAGAAATAAGTTTGGCTTTGGAGAATTATTCCTAACAGGAAAGTTGTTCTTTATTCATCAACCTTTTTTTTTTTTTTTTTTTTTGCTCTGCTTAGAAATAATTATGTGTGCAAGCATAAGTTCTTCCTCTAAATTACTGTTGTCCCCCCACCCCCAACTACTATTTCTATTAAGAAAAATGGATCCTGGCCCACCAAGAAGAGATGAATCAAAAAGCAGTGGTACACAATTATACAAATGCAGAAGTGCAAATACACTCAGTCTACATAATCTGTGGACTGTGCCCTGTGGTCGTGGATGGTGGCCATTGATTGTGCCCTGTGGACTGTGGCTGTGGAATATGCCCGTGGACTGTGGCCATGAAGTGTGGCCATAGATTTTGCCCATGGCCTGTGCTCATTGATTGTGCCTGTGGACTGTGCCCCTGAATTGTGGCCGTGGACTACGCCTGTGGACTGCGTCTGTGGACTGCGTCTGTGGACTGTACCTGTGGACTGTGCCCGTGGACTGTGGCCATGGACTCTGTCTTGTGACCTTCAGTCATCCCTCTTTTGTAAATCAAGAAAGGAAAGCTTCCTGCACCTTGTACAAATCCAGGATTCACCATAATTACAGTATTTCTTTAAACACTATCCACATATGTGAAGTTCAAAAAGGTTTCTTGCAAACTCTATTTATAAAATTATATTACAGACTCACCATCGGCTTTCTATGTAATTATGAATAGAGACAAAGAGGTATTCCCTGGACCTCTGTGCCCCAATGTTCTTCATAGAACACATTCATTCAACAGTGTATCTGGAGATACAATATTTATTATTCCTTCACACTGGAACAATATGTGGTGGTATTTTAACAATTCTTTACCAGGAAGTATACTAAATGTTGCATAATTTATCTTATCTAATATTTTCCTTAGTAAAAATTTCTAACATGAATTTCTCTCCTTATTTATAGAACTTACATAGGACTGACTTAAATATACAAGCATCATTCTTAAGATTAAAAAAAAAAAATCTTCCTTTAGACACGCTTTCAATTAAGACATCCTGAGTGGAATTACTAATTGGTAATGTTGCTTAATTAAACCATATACCTAGTCACCAGTCACTGCTGTGTCCTAAGCTCCAGATCTATCCCTCTAGGCAGCTCGCCAAACCCCTGAGAGCAAAGCATCCAGGCACTTCCAGCAAGTGGTGATCTGTCATATAGAAAGAGGTTTATGTGCTCCGGGGATAATACACTGGATTAAAAGGTTCAGTTTTAATTCTTTTATTTACAATCGACAGAAGATTCTACAGACATTTTCTCCTTTCCAAGCATGCAAATGTTCTCCAGGAACACACATACCTGGAAACTAGTATGTAACTATGAGAGTACAAGTAGCTCTTGGAGAGACACCCAATATGTTCTTTGGCAAATGTAGAGGGTAAAAGCCTGCCCGTTTGCTCACATGACTGCTCCTCTAATTCCACTGTCACCTGATCCTCTGCAGAAGAAAGATGCATCTGAGAGTCGCAGTGGCTACTCTAGCCCTTCCACCATCTCCGGATTCTCAGCTCTAAAGTTTTCTTGGAAAGCACCTGGCTGCTTATAGAGTCAATGAAGTCTCTACAACAGCAAAACCACATCAGGACAAGAGGGAGTATTAAGGCTAGGTTTTGCTTAAGCTATTTAAGGCTGCAGCCTCTACTGTTAGCATGGCAAATGTCTGTGAAGTAGACATTGAGTTGCTATACCTGCTTCTCCTCTTCTTTACAACTGTGCTTGTAACTCTGAATTTCTACACTCTTTGTGCCTGGATGGCAAAGAGAGAAGAGGGGCTGCACAATGTTGATGAGGGAGCACAGGGCAAACCCTTCTCACATAGCAGGGAAGGACACAGAGGAAACAAAAAGTCAACCCAGAAGAGAATGGTGGTTGAAAATAAGTAATTATTGTTTGGAAAGGGTCAAGCAGGAAGCTGGAGGGTTATCAGGATTCATGTGTTCTCTCTCTGTATATTTACTCTCTGACCTTATACTACTAGCACACGGTTGCCATATGGGATGACATGTGCTTGATTATACCTATGACATTTCCTCCCTTCATTTTCTGGGAAAGAATTAACTTTAAGCATTTCCATGTTGCTTCGACACTGAAACATGGAGTCTTTCCAAACATCTCAAGTCTTCTTTTTCCTCTGAAAAGTTCTGCTCTTTTCTTTCCATTCAACATCTTCTGAGCACTTGGGCTCTTTTGCTCTGTCTTCTCTGAGAGCAGTGCACGAGTAAGTGCTGCAGAGCACCACACAACCGCACAGCCTCCACACCGCAGCAGCGCACCACACAGCCGCACAGCCTCCACACCGCAGAGCACCACACAGCAGCACAGCCGCACAGCCGCACAGCCGCCCAGCCTCCACACCGCAGCGCACCACACAGCCGCACAGCCTCCACACCTTTAACTTCTATATCTCGTACCTGGAGGAAACCTCTTTTCTAGGAACCAACACTTTTATGTTTTTTCTATGTGAACATTTAGCAATGATTATTGAAACCCAGGAGAATCTCAATATACTCTTTATTAGATCTGAAAAACAAAACCATGAACTCCTACACAGCTATAAGATGTATCTTGTATACATATCTGAAAGAAATGAAGCAGAAAATGAAGCCATTTCTTAATCTTAGAGAGAATCATTACAGACAAGGAACACGATGAAAATCAGAGGTGAAATTTTGCTGACACATTCTGGGAAGAGAACGTAGAGTCTGTAATTAGAATGACCAAGAAAGGAGGTGACAGGAACCAAGGGCAGGGAGGAAATGGTGGAGGTAGGTCTTCACAGTGAGATGAAAGCCTTACACGGGTTCAGACACAAATGAACCTGGGTTCTGGTATTTTGTGGACAGTTGTTGGGGGACAGAGATTACGAAATCATAGACTTCAATAATAACCTGGACTACAACTGTCAATGAATGTCATGGACAAGGTAATGGTAACAGAAGTCTGAAAAGTGATCAGTTACTGCATACAGTTAGTAGGGAGAAGCAACATAGTGGCTGACTGGGGATTAAGGAACAACCACAGAATGGAGTTTGCAGCCTGTGCACCTGATAAGAAGAATAATGCTGAGAGGAGAAATTAAAATATGTCATACGAAGTGTTTGTGAGGCATTTGAAGGTGTTAGAAGGAAGCTTTAGAAGTTTAGGTCTGGACTCAGAAGAGATGAGGGTGGACATGAATATCAATCTGCCAGATATATAAGCTCATGAGAAAGCACAAGGCTACTGACCCTAAGCCCTACACTAGTCCCAGCATGAGGCAGTCTCCATGTCGTGTATACCCAAGGCCAAGCCTCAGTCCAATAGATACAGAGTACAGACCTATTCAGGACCCAGAATCATCTTCACAGACTGAGGTCCAGGCATACCTAGCACTGGGTAAGCTCTTATAACTCCAGACTTTGCAATGGCCTTACTTGGGTATAGGTTCCAGGTACTCTATCATCTGAGCCAATCTCTAGAACCCAGTTATAAAGTCCATAGCAGTAGATACAGAAGCTACCAACAAGTCTGTAGATTAAAGGTACTAAGATGGCTGCCTGGTGACTCGGGCATTAGATAGCCTGCTTTAAGAGGCCATGGGAGACTGCCTGTCTACAATCTCGGTACTGAACACCTAATAAGAGAGTTTACCAGAGGAAGCTAGTCTTCTAAACCTGCACTAAGACCTTACTTCTGATATTCAGATGTCAATGTAAAGCAAAAAGAAATACATAAACCAAGTAAAAAATAACCAACAAATAAGATAGTGAACTTTTTCCAGGGCCTGGAAATAGGTGAACTGCTTGAAAAAGAACTCAAAATCTTTGAAAGAAGTTTGTTAAAATGGAAGAAAATATACAGAAAGAATTTCAAGAATATAGAAAAAAATTGACCCAAAATATAAATTTAAAAGAAATTAGGCTGGAAACATGGCTCAGTGGTTAAGAGCTCTTTCAGAGGTCCAGGGTTCAATTGCCAGCAGTCTTTCACTGGAAAAAAAGAAGTATCTTCTCATCTTATAGGCTATGGGATAACGCAGGCTAAGACAATAGAAAGCAGTATTACAGGCCCCTTTGAGATTACTGACTACAAACTAAGAGAGACCAAAGAAGAGAACTGTCTTGTTTTACTACTTTTAATTTCAGAGATGCAAGAGTTAAGTAGGTATAGAGTTATATTTAACCAGAATTTTGTTCTCACCATAGATCCAAGAAAATTATTATCAAGTATTCAAGGAAGTGATAATCTCTTATCTAGATCAGTGACATAAAAACATGGAGGGCAGCGATAGATGTGGTAGTAACAGAAGGTTAATAGGATAACAGTGTTAAAGACTTTGATGCTTGTAATGATAATAAGTCTGGTACTAGAGAATAGGGCCCCGTGGGTAGAAAATAAGATATCATAAAATTGATATGATTTTCAAAATTGTTCATAATTACAAGTGAGAATATGACCACAGGAATAAGGGTATCCCTAGAGATGGTGAGTTTCAGAACTGAGAAGTCAGAGGACTGAAAGGAGGAATGGTTAGGTCAATCATTAAGATGATGATTATGATGCTGATGCTGATGATGATAGAAGCTATTTCTTGTATAACATCTTAAAGACTATAACAGGACCTGGGATTAGGATATGACTTATATTTTTTTTTATGGTAGTTACCTGTTCAATTGCAGGGAAAAGACAAGACACCATGACCAAAACAACTCTCGTCAAGTAAAACATGTAACTGGGGGCTTGCCTACAGTTCCAATGGCTTAGTCCATTATCATCATGCAAGGCATGAATAGAACTGTGGAGTAACAGAGGTCCATCCTGATCCACAGGCTGAGAGAGAAAGATTGGGCCTGGAGTAGGCTGTCAAAATGTAGAGGCACTCTCCTACTGACACACTTCCTCTCACAAGGCCACACCACCTAATCCTTCTAAATCTTTCAAACAGTCCCACTTCCCAAGGACCCAGGATTCAAATGCATGAGCCTGTTGGGGTGGGACAGAGGGGTGGGGGAGAGGATTATCATTCAATTCCTGCAGGCGGTAAAGGAAATACTAAATATCTGAGGGTGTGGGCAATATGCTTAAAGAGTTACTGCCAAGAGATCATTCCTAAGTCTATATTACTGCAACAGTTTATACTTCTGTTCTTTATTTTTATATCTGGAATGAAAGAAGTTTCATATTACCATGATGAATCCTTTTCAAAACAAATGATTTATTTCTATTGGCGTGGGAACTAATTGTGCCTTCCTTCCAATGACTAAGCTCTACTTTAAAGAAAATGCAGGCCAAACTCACGAATGTTGCTAGAATAGAAAAGGAGATTAAAAAAACAAAACAAAAGAATTAAGTCTCTTATAAGTACAGGCAATAATAATGTAAGAAAAAAGGTAACTATCCTTCCTAGACTGTGCTCCTTGGTCAGTCATGCTGCATGGTGGTAACTATCAACACAATAAATTCAGCTTTACCATAGGAACAACACAGAGAAGGTTGACAAAAGAAAGAGGAAGAGTACATGCCTGAGAGATCACATGGCCACTAGACAGAAAAGTTGACAGAAGCATAAACACTACAGTCAACGGGGTTAGAGGCTAAACCTGTTTTCAACATTATTTTATTTGTAGTAAACTAATCACATAATAACCACCAGGAAAAAGGGCAGAGTAATGCCTTGGCATGGAACGTGCTAAATATTATTGCTTTCACGTGCCTCGACTTATCACTGATGATTTTTTGAAAATTATGTTAAATTATTTTACAAAATTTACTTTCATTCATTCTTTATTGGTACCATAGTTTCTATATAGTGGCACTGCATGCTATGAAATTGGTCATTTCAGGCTTTTCTGAGACTCAACGGCTCCAGTTTCTTTCTTGCTGAAATTCCAATATCATAAAATTTAGTTAATACATCTATTCACATAAACCATACCTCTCAGAATTTCATACTGTTTTATTGTAACTCTTTTTAGACTTGAAACTTCTACTCAATGAAGGCAAAATGTGATTTGCCTGTCTTTCTTGAAGAGGCATGGGCTACATCGAACGCAAACACCAACCCACAAATGTGTTTATCTTCATCTCAGAGACTCTGGTTTGAACTTTCTCTGGCAGCTCTATGTGACCGGAGAGATTTCAGACTGGCACACATTGTTTGACAATCTGTTCAAACACAACAGAGCCATCCCCTGCCAAGGCCCCAGGCACAGTGACATTTTGCTAATCAAGTATGGATTTGGTGATTTATGCATTTTATACAAGACACACTTTTTAAAAGGAATGAATATATGTATTCATTCGTGTGTGTGTGTGTGTGTGTGTGTGTGTGTGTGTGTGTGTGTTGGTCCTAAGAATAACATAATACCTAGACTAAAGGCTAAACTATTTAATTTAGAGGTACTTAGATAAAGATGTGAAAGTAATGAAAGTGATGGGGACATGGCCCATTGTCGTCCCCGAACATGGTTCTTTTAGAGGAAACTGGAGGCATGGCAGGCATTGCCATGCGATTCTTTCTGTCTGTCTGTTCATCTGCTCAAGTTTCTAAATTACAGAATTAACTACATCATTAGTAAAGTTTGAATTCTTAATACAAAGTTAAGTTCAAAGCTAAAGCACCATGTTAATATAACCAGATTTTATAGTAAAGTGTCTTCCACTCAGAAAGCCATGTGCTCTTATTCAATGTGATCAGGGGGAGGGCAGTGAGGACAGTTCAGAAACTAGATTCACAGGAATAGATGTACGCCATTGTGCATAAGGAGGAGGCCCGAAGAAACACTGAATGTCTCCTCAAAAGCACCCAGCACAAGCATGCAGCCTGTAGGGCCAGCCTGTAGTGCCAGCACCGGAATCTAAGCATAGCTAAGTGCCCTATCTCTGAACTAGTACCCCATATTCCACAGTGCTGCCATGTCTTAAAAATTAAATGAGGTAAAACTGAAGGAAAGGAAGAGAGAGATGATTTTTCTTACAAATTAGTCAAAAAGTAAGTTACATGCTCAGGAAGTTTTGAGTATATGATGGAACAAGAAGGCAACGTGAAATCTTAGGATAAAGGAGGCCAGAGGACAGATGAAAAATGCTGGTGGAAAAGAAACTTATCCAGAGTAAACCACCAAACAAACTATTACACCGAAGCCTTTATGAATACTACATAAGATTCATGGAGGATAAAAGTGGTATTCATATATATGGTTAATTTAATTTGCCACTTATTAAGCTCATTGTGTGTGTGGTAAATATTTATAAGCTTGCTGAAGCAACAGGTTGGTGCTGCTTGAAGCCAAGAAGAAATGAAGATGCTTTATGAGACACATTCTCCCAATCACTCTTCCCTGTGAAGGACCCAAATGGGGGAAAGCACTTCTACTTTAAATTCTATTTAAATTTTTATTTCCTATGTGCGTCCTCCACACTCCAAAGCCTAACACAAGTGGGTTAACAGATCACCAAGCAATCCTTTCTACCACAGCCAAAGAGTACATCTCCTGTGGGGCGGTTTCTTTGTTTAGGGTTCCTTTTATCTGAGCCATCTTGCTAAATTGTTTTAACAGAAAGAGCCTAATTAACTCTTCATCAATATTTCATATAAATTTGAAACTCACTGTGGAATACATTTGATAACCAAGAGGTATTTAGGAGGTTGTTCCTCATACAGAAATTATATGAGTTATTGCCAAAACACATACCAGTTCATATTTTCACCAATATCACAGTGGTTCTCACCTGTTGGGTTTAATCCCAAAGGGTTGGAATCTTCTATTTTTTCCTAATAAGGAGCTAAAACAGATCCCGAAATATTATTTTGTTCTGTAGATATATTGGGTTTTTTAAAACAAATCTTTCCTCTCATGCATATGTTTGTGTGTTCAAATGTGTGTAAGTACTCACATGTGCACCTTTGTGTGCGTGCACACAGAGGACAATTGCCAAGGTCAGGTTGTCCTCTTTTGATTAGAATCCATCTTGCCAATGAAAACGGGGTCTTTTACTTGAGCACAGAGGCCATTGCCCTGTCTAGTCTATCTAGTCATCTGATGAAAGGAGTCCCCTGTCTGCATCTCTTGCAAGAGGGATTGAGTAGTACAGGTGGGCTTCCACACCTGCCCACCATTGTGTGGGTGCAAGGAACACGAAGTTTGTCCCTCCTGTGTGGTGTGGGGATTTATATACACTGGCACCCTCCTAGACCCTGCAGATGGTTCTTCTATTTCCATATCCAAATCAATGTAAGTCTCTGACATCAGCACTTGTTTGCCTGGTAAAACTGAAACACACACACACACACACACACACACACACACACACACAGACACACACACCACAACAACAACAAAAACAGAAAAGAAACCCCGATCACCTGTTTACAAAGACTTCTCTGCAATCGCCCCACTTTGCACCAACGTTCCAATCCCTGCCTCCTTTGCAGACGCCTTTCATGCATTCTTTAAACAGAAGAGATAAAGTTGCAGAGAGAGAGTGTGTGTGTGTTTTGAATGATCGCCTTTGCTTTCAGCCTTCTAGGATTGCACAGTCATTTCTCTCGGTGTGCTAAGAAAACACACAGACTGCCTCTTTGTGGTGGAAGTCATTGATCTGTGTGAGAGGTGAGGTCACAAGAGTAGTGGGAGAACTTGTAGATCACCAAAGTCAGCAACCTTCTGGCGCATACAGTGCCCGTTCTAGTCAGAAAGATCCAAGACTTGCAACCATCATTTATTTGTTCACCAGTTAATGTTTTAAGAGCTTTGTCAATATTCCTTATATGCTTTTCAAAGCATTCACACTTAATGCTGTTGCTGAGACTAGAGGAAAAAGAAAAAGAAAAACAAACGCCTAGCTGTAATCATTACTGTCTGTGTAATATTTAAAAGTTGTGTTCATTTAAGAACTTTTACAAAATCTAGGTGATAACTGATGCCTGGCTGCATAAATGCTATCAATTCTGTATAAATTAGCCCTGTGTTATGCAGGCTTCTCTTGGTGTCAGAAAGTGATAGGCAGAATTACAATACAGATGAGTAATTAGTGATCCACACAGCCCCGGGAACCAGTCTGATATAATTCAGTCAGAGAAGCTACGAGGCTGTGGGACACCCTTCTTACTTCAGACTCTGTATCTGCAAATGCTCTTACTCACCAAACTATATTTGCAATACACACATCAGTGCTCCCAGAGCTTTCAAAGTCCTTGGGGGGTATGTGTCATGCGTTGAAAATCTAAACAGACCAACGTCTATGTTCTCAAGAAGTGTTCAAAGGGGGGCAATGATCAGCTTTCTTATTTGAGCTTGGAGATAGTGATCTGAGTTCTTTTTCATGCTCTTAGAAACACAAAAAAATCCCTGAGTGTTTGTACTTTCTGACTTTGAGGCTTACGTAGTGCCAGGCGTGGTGGTGATATGCTGATTGCTATGCTTAAATTTAAGAAGTTTGATAACCCAATATAGAATATGTGTTCAAGAAGCCTCACCCAAGGATAATTTACAGTGTTGTCTGTGGTCAGATTTATGACAGCAGTTCAAGAGTATAATTAAATAAGAGGTTTTAGAATAAAAAAAGGCATGGCACTTGCTGCTCAGCTGAGACAAACATGATAAAGAGATGCTCACTGGTCCTTAGAATAGAGTTTATCATTTGTTAATTTTGTATTTGTTGCAATCAAGAATACATTGATAGTCACCTGTATTTATCCCGTTCTAGTTGGTGATGCTACTCCTTTTTGAATGTGACATTTTGAAAATTCACTCAAAAGAACACTCACTGTTGTGATCTTTGTGCGTATTCTGAGCTTAACTGCCTTTGTATATAGTCTACCTAGAAGCCTTCACTGCTACCACAGCATGTTCCTATGACGAGTGCCAACCTGGAGAGAGGACAACATGAAGATGGGGTGCAAACAAGAGAAACACCAAGAGAAACATCAAGAAGGTGATTACCTACAAGGTAAGGAGAGTCTCATGAAGAACCATGAAGGAAGAAGTCCCTCTGGCTTAAGGTGCATTCTCTGTTGGGGTCTTTCTGGCTGTCCAGGGAGATCAATATGATGCCTCTATTCCTATATTCAGATTGTGGTTTTCCACATCTACGAGGGTAAAAGATATGAGGCCACTGGTTGTATGGTCCTTTCCCTCTTCCTCCTCTTCCTCTTCCTCCTCCAACTTGCCATTGTATAGCAACCATATTAATCTCTCTTGGGCTACTGGAATCTTCTCTGCTCTGTTAAGACCTTTCTATACATAGTTTTCTCTATCTCAAACATGTCCCTTTGTCCTGGTGAATGCTTAATGTTCATCCTTTAGCTCAGAGATGCTGATTGGTCGTGCAGCTATGAGATCTGCTTTCACCACAAAATTTTGTGACTCTGACTCGGTTTCTTCCCTGATTCACAGCACAGTCGTAATTAAATAAGACATTTTGAAAGCAAAGCATCTGATGGCTCATTAAAGTGTCGACTGGGCTATGTTGTTTACACAATGGAAATGGAATGTATATTTGTAAAAGAAGTAAATGAACAAGTTATATCATTTAAGACCTTATCACACTTTGTAACATTGAATTATCTAGATATCATTGTCTCTAATGAAAACTAACAGATACTTATGCAATTGGTGTGCAGGGAACAGTGGGTGTTGTCACCTTAGGGCCAAATGTATGCACAGTGTGCCTGATGTATGCAAATACGGGCAGCTGAGCAAATTCTTGTTCAAGGATGGCCATCCAGATTAATGGCATATGTATAATATGTACATGATTATCCAAATGCACCTGGTAGACTTTCTGGGATTTGAAAAGTTAAGACAAAACCCCTAACTATTTCAAACACAAGAACAGAACTACCTTTGCTTTTATTGCTTCAGGAAGAGCTTATTATATGAATTATATTAATGCTCTTCCCAAATATGCAAATATT
Organism: Arvicanthis niloticus; assembly: GCF_011762505.2. Classification (NCBI taxonomy): domain Eukaryota; kingdom Metazoa; phylum Chordata; class Mammalia; order Rodentia; family Muridae; genus Arvicanthis; species Arvicanthis niloticus. The sequence goes on from NC_133429.1 coordinate 46,789,686, forward strand.
ATAATGTACAATAAAGCACAAGCACAAAACAAAGGGCTATAATGGCTTTCTTTAAATCTTAAAAAAGCAAAACAAAACAAAACAAAAAAAACCCAGCTATACATTGTATATTATGCCCACAAATCTGTTGTGCTAAAACCTTTGGTTTCTTAGCCTCCAGGACAATAAGCTCAATGGTTTAATGCTTGGTCCTTTGCTCACGGTGGTGCATAATAAAACAATGTCTATTCTTTATCACATTGGGTTTTCAACTCTCTCACTGACCAGGTCAATTTTCCAGGGGGACAATGTCAATTCTGTTCACCGGAATGACTGGCATTCCTCCTTCGAGTTGAATTAGAGGGGAGAAAATATAAGAAATAATTAATAATCATATAAATTATCTTCTCAAAATTTATATTTGGGGGTCCTGCATGGACTTCCCATTGTGTTATCTCTCAACAGACTAGGGTTACACAAAAACACTATCCTAGTCCATCGCTCTTCATGCAATAAATTCCATAGTCTTCTCAATAAAGCAGGAAGTTGAGATCAGAATACACTTTCTACCTCCACTTAGAGCTGTATTAATGGGATGACCACTCAGCTTGACCTATTTGCCAGAATTTGCTAGAACTCCGGGAGACCATATGGGCAGCCAGATGGGTTGCTGTAATTTAGTGCCATTATTCTGAGGATGAAGTAACGCATCGACGTAATTTGCATTCTTTTCCACCCTTTCTGCATACCTGTTATTAGTCTCATTTTTAATTTAGACATCAGAAGAGAAGATAATGCCTTGCTACCAGGGCCCAGATGCCAACTAATTATTACAAGAGGCTCCAGCCCCGACATCACAGGCCAGACCTCAAAACAACACTCCATATTTCTGGGTGACCCCACTGCAGTGATTAATAGGTAGACAGCAAAGCCCTAATGAGTGTGTCAGTTCTTAGATGTTCTCTAGGCAAATGCGGTTAGCATTGTGTTAAACATAACCTCGGTAAAACTTGGGAGAGACTTATTATGCTTTGTGCTAAGCTATCCTGCCTTTTCACCTCATGGTCTGTGAATTTATTTATAATCATCAAACAAGAAAGGCCTTTATAAGTAGAGGTCTTTCCTATGTAGGAAAAAAATTGAAATATTTTCAATCAGATGTTGACTTTGTCTTCTGTAAGGAGGAACTGTGGTGTGAAATAGAAGCTGAAGTGGCTTCAGAAATGTGTGTTAAATTTCTTTACAGACAGAAATCATAATAAAACAGAGTTGAGGGTGTGGCCAAAGACAATGCACTCTTGACAGAAGACTTGATAGTCACTGCAGAACAGTTGTCAATCACACTTTAAAAAAAAATCTACCAATAGGTAAAAATACTGATACCTGTGCCTTAATTCATCAAATCAATCAGACTTCTATTCTAAATTATTGTCCTTGAAAAAAACGTTTATTTTCATTACTGCTTGGGCAGTCAAGAATTTGAGAGAAGATAGGCCCTGGGCCTATGGGAAAACTAAACACTATTGTTTTGTTAAAGGAATGTATTGATTAAGAAAATGACCCTACTAACACTCTGCTGTGCTTATGGGTGTCTCTCCCTTGCCATCATCAGAGAAGACCCCTCTTACAGGAGATGGGAACTAACATGGAGACTTGAAACTCTACAATGTGTAGAGAGTGAGCGATTTGAACACTAAGTCCTAAAGGGGAATCTCTCCATCAACAACCTCCTCTGAAAGGACCAGGGAACTATGGGAAATGGGAGCAGGAAGATGCTACAAGCCAGCAAGGATGGAGAACACCATGAAAGCAGTGTCTTCCAGACAGAAGAGAATTGACACACGTATGAACTCATGGAGACCGCGGCAGCGTGCACAGGAACCGCACAGGTCCAAGCTAGAGAACATCCCAGTGCTAAGAGGGGAAGTGGGGAGAGGACTCTTCAGCCCTGAACATTCATCCTTGATTATCAACCACTTGAAGAGGAAGAGCTAATTTTCTGTAATAGAGTCTGACAGGGTATACAGACTTTGAGGGGTAGGCCAAGTGGCCGGCACTGGACGGCTAGCACAATTAAAACTCAATGAGATTGTTGTAGACAGTTTAAAAAATGGAAATGAGGGGGGTCACGAGATGGCTCAGTAAGCGAAGGCGCTTGCTGCCAACTCTGGCAGCTTGAAATCAATGCTCAGTATCCTCACGGTAGAAGGAGACCTGGACTGCAAGTTGTCCTTTGACCTTTACCCTTCATGCCGACACACACACACACACACACACACACACACCCCTTTGCCTTATGAAAATGAAAGCGGCTAATGATACAGGGCATTTATGAGAATGAAGCTAAGAGTAGGCACATCTATAAAGACAGACAGTTAAGTCACAGGGAGAAGATACAAGATTTATTTCTGAAGTAATGAAAATGTTCTCAAATTAATTGGGGAAGTGTTTACACAGTTGTAAGAATGGAACAAAAACTGATCAACTTTTACAAGTTAAATGAATGAATCCTACAGTATACAACCTACATCTTACTAAAAATATTGTGCTTCTAAAGGCACTGTGCCTTTTAGCCAAAAAGAACTTGTAAACCATTACAAGAAAAGGAAGTGAAATTTGTCTTTCTCGTTCTGGCTTATACACTATGCTTTCTTTCTGTTTATCTTCCATTAGATTACTCAGTGTCCCATTCATGAGAGATGATTGGAGACTGGTGGATTCTAAGGGTGTTTTTTAAGTTCTCCTGAATTCATCACCATGAAGGTTGTTGAAGGCTGAAGATTGTCTGGACCGATCATTTTCTGTTAGATGGATTTATAAATGTATTCTTGTCCTTTTCTTTTTTGTTATAAAAATATACTTATACAATTTCTCCTTTCCCTTCCTCCCATCAGACCTCCTATACTGCCTCTCCTTACTCTCTCCAAATCATGCTCCCTTTCAAATCAGTTGCTGTTATGTATATTTGCACAATTTTTAAATAGAAAACATTATGTCTTGATGTCAAGGTGTATTATTTTTATTAGCAGTAAAATGTATTTACTTTTGTTTAATTTTATATTTTATCACTGTAAGCATTTTAATTCAAATATGGTAAAATATGATATCATGTCCTCCCTTTCCTTCCTTTCATTGCTTCCGCTTCTCTCCTTGACTCAGATGCATGACTCTCTTCTCTTTAATTATTACCACTGAGCATGCACATGCAGGTACATAAAAGCGTCATTTGTATGTGTGTATTTTGAGACTGACCACTTGGTAATAGATGACCATAGCCCATGAGGAGGCTCATTTCTGGGGGAGAATGATTCACCCTTTCTCATCAGTCATTAATTGCTCGTAGCTTTTCGTCTAGAGGCGGGGTTCCATGAGATTTCCCCGTCCACACTGGAATGTCAGCTGGTGTTGAAATTTTTCATGTCTTGTTTATACATATTGCTGAGATTTGGTGGATGGTGCGACCCTGTTGGGCTTACAAGACACAATCTCCCAGCAGACTTCCTGACTCCTCCATTCATTCGTGGATTAGGTTTTTGTTTATTTGTTTGTTTTGTTTTGTTTTGTTCGGTTTGGTGTTGAGACAGGGTATCCCCATATAGTCCTGGGTGTCCTGGAGCTCACTTTGGAGACCAAATCAGCTTGAACTCAAAAAGATCTGCCTGCCTCTGCCCCTCTCTCTGCCCCTCTCTCTGCCCCTCTCTCTGCCCCTCTCTCTGCCCCTCTCTTTGCCCCTCTCTCTGCCCCTCTCTCTGCCCCTCTCTCTGTCCCTCTCTCTGCCCCTCTCTCTGCCTCTCTCTCTCTCTCTCTGCCCCTCTCTCTGCCCCTCTCTCTGCCTCTCTCTCTCTCTCTCTGCCCCTCTCTCTGCCTCTCTCTCTCTCTGCCCCTCTCTCTGCCCCTCTCTCTGCCCCTCTCTCTGCCCCTCTCTCTGCCCCTCTCTCTGCCCCTCTCTCTGTCCCTCTCTCTGCCCCTCTCTCTGCCTCTCTCTCTCTCTCTCTGCCCCCCTCTCTGCCCCTCTCTCTGCCTCTCTCTCTCTCTCTGCCCCTCTCTCTGCCTCTCTCTCTCTGCCCCTCTCTCTGCCCCTCTCTCTGCCCCCCCTCTCTCTCTGCCCCTCTCTCTGCCCCTCTCTGCCCCTCTCTGCCCCTCTCTCTGCCCCCTGCTCCCTGCCCCCCTGCCTCTGCATGCAGGATCTAAACTAGGCATGTACCACTACATCTGGCCCATTCATATGTTTGAGATAAGGTCCCAATGTGTAGTCCTGGCTGACTTGGAACTTGCCACATAGACCAGGCTAACCTCACACTTGTGGAACTCCTCTTGTCTTTGCCTACTGAGCACTGGGACTCTGGGTGTACACCGGCATGCCTGGCACAGAGTCTGTCTTTATTCAAAGATACAAGCTCGGCTATAGGGATAAGACATAAAACGTGGACAGTATGAGGAACCATGGGAATGCATAAACTACATTGAGCAGTGTGTGCTACAGTTTAATGGTGTTTGGGTTCTCCACCCAATACACAAAAGCCTGGCACTGTGTTGTACTGTTTTCTACATAGCCAGCGATAGCATGCGAACAGTCACAGCCATGAAAATTGAAGATTTGGGGCAATATTCCAAGGGCTTATTAGGATCTTTTCTAGATCTTATCATCATCTTATCATCACTGTACACTCAGGATTTCTACGTGCCTTACATTATTTTCTCAACGCAACCACACAGAAAACACCTATCCACTTTACTTTAGACAGAATTTATTCTTCTATTACTCTAGATACCTTAGTGATTTCCCCAAAATTTTTAATATCGAATTACCATTGTATTTATTGATTTCTAGAGTTTTCATTTGAGGAATGGAGATGTACTGCATTTGGTAGAGAACTTACCTATCCTTTATGCCAGACCTCTGTTCAACCCCAAACTATATAACCTAGGCACGTCATGGGCGTGCTGCTATCCCATACTGTGAAGGTAGGGACAGGAGAATCAGAAGTTCAAGGTTCTCTTACATCTTCAACTATTAAATGAGATCAAGGCCAGAATGGAATATATGAGACACCATTTCAAAACATAGTATTCCTTTGTGCTTCTTGAAATTTGTACCATACACAACTTAGAAAGAAAATAAATGTATTCATAAAATGAAATTATTTATATATGACAAGCCTAGTAAAAAATGTTCATCAAGACATCACACTACTAATTTTAGAAAATTAAAATATTAAATTAAATGATGCCATTCTCTCATTTTATATCCTCCTTCTCATCTAGCTAGCACAAAGTCTGTGCTATGACTATGGCATCTCTATAAAACAGTTCTCCTTTGTTTGAGGACAATGACTGTTGAGTTGGAAATTTTGTCCAAGACTTACTGGATCTTATCCAGTTCTTATTTTTCTTCCAGGAAGTACATGGTTATTGTGACCTGTGGCTCAAAAGAGTGAAATAATCAGTTCTGGACACAGAATATAGTCCAAAATAAAGTTCATAAAGTCCAAGGCTGGACACTGAACAATGCAGAGGGTCCTTTTCTTTGCCCAACACAGGGAGTAGGTTTAGAGGACAGCACAGGTCAGGGTGTTAGAAAAGGTACCACAGGAAGTATTGAGTGAGCCTCCAATGAGCCTGCATGTCCTGAAGCCATAGAAAATTGGGTATTGTGTATGAAAAGCTGGGAAAAGGCAACTCAGGAATTGCCCTTAACTACATCCAATTCTGATTCTTGACTTTAAGTTAGTCAACAATATTTTTAACAGAAAACTATGAAAGAGAAAATGGAACTTGATGTCCAAACTCAATGGATCCATATCAAGTCTCTAGCGGCTTTCAATTCAGTTATATGTAAGAAGCAGGGGAAATAATTGGATGTATCTTAATGTTTACCTTGACCTGTCAGGTCAAGGCAAATCTGTTAGTCCAGCAGAGCATCAACATAGAACACCAGACCTATAGAAGAACATGATGCATTGCACAAGATCAAACATTTCTATGTAGATATAAGAAATAGCAATACAATTCTTAAAACAGGCATCCAAACGATATTCTAAGTTTTTAAGTCATAGCTTTTCAAATATAAGCACCAATAGAATTTAAATATTAATGTTGATATTCAAGTAAAAACTCAACAGTTTAACCATGTCAGTATTATTCAATCCTGATTAATCTAAAATCATTAATATACAAATAGTGGAAAATTCACACTGATGGCAATGTACTTATCACACACACACAGTAGGATTATTTACAGATCAAATATTGGCTTTGGTAGTACATTAGAGAGATGCCATCTTACAGAATAACCCATATGCCTCCAGGACAGGTGGAATGTGTGTCAACAATACAAAGCAAGAGACGGCATTGGGTTTTCAGAACTTGATTAGCCTGGCTCTGCCATTCTGTAGATATACAGAGAAAGATATGAGAGCACAATTGAGGCTCAGGTTGCGTATCCAGAAGTGAGACCTGTGACTTTGGAAAACTAGTTTGTCAATGTCCTTCATCCCAGAACAGAAAGAAGAAAATAATCTCTCGGATTCTTAAGAAGACTGCAAAATACTACACAAATCAAGTGTGGAATGAGGCGTTGGCCAAGAGCAAATTCCAATAAATATTGGTTATTATTGCTAACGTTCTATGCCCCTCACTAGGAATCATATAACCTTTACTTATATAGTAAAAATTGACATTAGATGACAGAAAGGTTAGCTTTACATTCTTCTATTCTGATTCTGTAACTGTTCCTTAAATTTAAATTACCAGTTGGCAAATAAAAGTTCTAAAACCCATACATTTTAAGTAATGATTTATATGCAAACAATCTATAAAAGTTTAGTCTGCTGTTGAGAATGTTTTAAAGACAACAGTCACGTAATAATGAGAAAATTTCATTATTCTACACTCCAATGAGAGGTGGTTTAATAGATTCTTTCTCTCTCATGATTCACACTCTCATTTTAACAGAAATTCTAACAATATAGCTGAAGCAGCCACTTCAATAAAACGATGTCTTTGTTTTGGGGATCCTGAAATAATAAGGAATTATTCCACATACAATGACTTGAACATCTGCAGAAAATACATGGCGGGTGGCACTACTCCAGGCACTACTAAACAGAGTGTGTTCTAGCTTTATACACTGAAAGGAACAGATTTCCTTTTCACTCCAAGAAAGCCCATTGGTCAGCTACGGCAATGCTGACATATAATCCCCACATCATAGCATGGCGTTCACTCCAAACCAAACAGCAGAATCACTTGGAACCTTGATAGTCTCCCAAAGCTCACTTGTACAGATAATTCTCCAGTCCAACAAATATTCCATTAAAATTCAAAATGAAGTAAACAGATAAATAATGATAAATTACCACACACCATATAGAATGCAGTTCAATCGTGCTTTTCGGTTGATTTCCACTGGTTAACATGTTAAGAGTTTTAATATATGGACATAGTCAATCTGAAGTAGGTGAAGATAGGAAACTACACTCTTACTCCAGAAATCCCTTGGTACCCGCGAGAACCTTACCTCCCGCATACATGACAGCCAGCATGATGGACGATATCCACGCAATCTGACTGGAGGAGGTGTGGAATATTTCCTGGATATCTTTGAAGAATACCGTGACAGCTTTGGGGAAGGCATATGAAAATCCAATGGAGATAAAGGACGCGCAGACTACAACCCAGCCCCACCCTCCATCAGGAGGAAGTGGGTTTGGAAGTGGTGCCGCAGAGTCTGATGGCATTTCTGCACTTCTACTGGAGACTAAAGTAACCTAGTGGAAAAGAGATGACAGATCATGTTATTTTTTTTGATTTTGTGTATCACCCTTGACAGTTGCTAGAATAGCATTTTCAATGTAACTACCATGTGATTTTTCACTAATATATTCAGTATTCTTGTACTTTGATAATTATTAGAAAATCAAAACAAAAAATTTTCTGACAGCCTTGATTATTAAGAGGTAAAATCTGAAAGCACCTAATTATGGGAAGACAACATTTGAACATGAAGAATCCATACTGAAGGGCCAGGGAGAAACTAACTACTACACAACAAATGCTTTCTTCTGTATGTGTGCAGGGTGTGGTTTGTAACCATGTGTGTGTGTGTGTGTGTGTGTGTGTGTGTATGTACGTGTGTGCATGTGCATGTACTCGTGCCTGCATATGCATGTCAAGGGTTGATATACACTGTTTCCTTCTACTGTTCTCCACCTCAGTTTTCAGGAAAACAGTCTTTTACAGTCTTGGGAGCTTGCTGATTTGGCTGTTTTTAGGGACAAATGCTCCAAGGAGTCACTTCTCATTCTGTTTCTTCAGCACTGGGATTATATACATAACGCTTTTATGTCGATTCTGAAGGACTGAACTTGGGTCCTCATAATCTTGTGGCAAGCTTTTAACAACTGAGCCATCAGCAAGCCTTAATAATATCTTAACTCAAAACATTGCCCTTCCAAAATTAAGGTTACTGGCCATTTTGTCAATCTCTCCTCCCTCTCCATCCTCCTCCTCATTCTCTTCTCATTTCAAAGAATTTCTACTAGCTACACCAATAATATGCTTCCTTATTGAAGGACTAGAGAAAAGTCTTAATATATTATAGATTATAGATTATAGATTATTTATTATAGATTATAGATTATAGATTATAGATCATATTATATATTATTATATAATATATGATATATAAATATATAAATAATATAATATATTATATAATATGATATAATATATATTATATGATATATATTATATTATTATATAATATATGATGTATAAATATATAAATAATATAATATATGTTATATAATATGATATAATATATATTATATGATATATTATATATTATATTATATATATTATATAAATAAAATACATACATACATACATACACACAGACACACACACCTAAGAACACTTAAAACTTTCCTGTGGGAAGAAATGATGCACAGTTTAGTATATAAGAAATTTCACAATCTGGAAACCTTACCTCCACATCCTCTCTTGAGGTATAGAGATTACAGAAAAAGGTCACATTTCTGTGAATATACATATACATACACATACAAGTGTGTGTGTGTGTGTGTGTGTGTGTGTGTGTGTGTGTGTAATGGTTTCCAAAAATCAGCCTATGGCTAAATGTAATTTCTTTTATAATTTCTCTTTTTTGTAAATGTGTACATGATTTTAACACACACATATATTTAAGATGCATTAATATTTTAATGTGCATTAAACTGTAGAATGACAACTCAGTTGCCTTCAGCTTAATCCACCACTCACATTGTCATATAATGTTCATTACACATGAGGATAGAACTAATGTGTGTATGCATGTGTGTGCATGCATGTGTGTGCACAGGTGTGTGCATGTGTATGCACATGTGTGTATGTGTGAATGAGCACTCATGTGTGCACACGTGTGTGCATGTGCATGTGTGTGTGCACGAGCATGAGTGTGTGTGCATGTTGCATGCATGTGTGTATATGTGCATGTGCATGTGTGCATGTATGTGTGTGTGCATGTGCATGTGTGTGCACACATATGTATCTGTGTGTGCGTGTGGGTGTGTGTGTGTGTGAGTATGTGTGCTGAGAATACCTAAAGTGTTTTGTCTTAGCAGGCTTAGAGCATACAGTCAGTACCTTGTAAATCATAGCCAACTGTGCAAAAATTATCTGCCCTCACAGACTCTACACAGCTCCATCTCTGTGCCTTTGAATGGTACCTCTTTCTGAACACCCCCTTCATTTTGGGTTCTCCTATCCTAAGAAAACACCTGATGCCTGTGATCCATGGTTTTGGATTTTCCTTTTGAACATACTACACACATGCACACAAAGAGATCCTTTAGTGTGTTCTTTTAGGGCCAGAGGTATACAGTATAATGTCCTCTGTGTGTTAACACATTGACAGGAAGGCAAGTGCCTCTCGAGTCCTTTCTAATGGGATCAATAAGAGTATTTTATCAACTTTAATTATAAAAGGCTTCACACAACGATATTATTGTAAAGGACAAATGAATACTGTGTGGTTTCCAGGCTACAGGGTCTGCACTGAGTGTTTATCCGAACTGAGTTGTAGTGTCATCGACAACAGTGGCGTAACTGAGCACGGTGTTTCAGTGAAGCTTTCTTTACAGACTAACTGTAAACTGGATAACTGCCGTTTAATGATGTCTATAACAGATATTAGAGAAAAAACCCAGAAGGAGAAAAACACCCAGTCCAGCAGTTATTATTAAAAATTGTACATATTTGGTTTTGTTATTGTTCTATGTCAATATTTGCCTGATTAATTTAAATGATATTGTAATTTCATGAATCCCAGAGATACAACTGCAATTTTATATGAGTTATTTTATTATTTCTATTGGCTGTAGTAGAGGATTTTTTGTAGCTACATAAGCTTTAGACAATATAGAAAATCAAAAAAATTCAACTTTTGGCTGACACCATGATTAAATAAAAATTTATTATGTTTTATATTGTATTATTTTCTTGTTAGATCTATATTACATATATTGCTTAGCCATATGTTGACAATTTTTAAAGCAGTCTGAAATTACACATTTAGAAGAACATAGGAAGGAAATGGCAAATGTGTCTCCTCCAGGTCTATTTGGGAGAGTCGATGGTAAGAAATTAGTGCAACTGGGAATTTTTAAATGGTAAACTTTTTATTTCTAAGAATATACAGTGTAGTAACAAGTTATTCTAGACTAAATAGAGAGGGGGGGACATGAAGGCTACCGCCAAACACAATAATGACATGAATTGAACACTGGAGTCAACAAGGCATCTCAGCGGGTAAAGGTGTTTGGAACCAATCGTGATGGCCTGAGATCAATCCCAGGAAACAGCATGGTGGAAGTGGGGAACTGATTCCCAAAAGTTGTCTTCTGCCCTCCACATGTACAGCACACAGACACACAGACACACCCGCATATACACTCACACACATGCATGCATACACATAGGCACACACATATGCACACACAGACACACACATATGCACACACACACTTGCACCCACACATATACACACACATGCACAGATACACACATGCACACACACACGTACACACATACACATGCCCACATAAATGTCCGCACACACCACATGCACATACACACACGCACACACATACAATTTTACATTTTTTGGCTGTGAGCCTAGCCTTGTGACTTTGTGTATATACGTTTCCTGTGCTTTATCTTTGGCTCTCCATTATTTCCTGTTTGTCTCTTTGGTCCTATTCAAGTTTACCTGCGTTCACTTTAAGTTGTTTTATTATATGGTTCTCTCTCTTTTGAGATATCTGTTTGTTTTCTAGTTAAAGAGAGAAAGACAGGATGTAGATTTAGGGGAGTTGGGAGGTAGGGAACGTATGGGCGTACTTGGGGGAAGGGGAGTCGTAATCAAAACGTAGTGTGCAAAAACTCTCTTCAAACATAAAATAAAATTGGTTACTTAATTTTAAAATGTTAACACATTTCATCAAATTTCTCATATTTTATGCTATTGACCTAATTGCGTAATATTCAAATTAACCTATAATGTAGTGTAGGTATACAAAAATACTATGGATAAAGGGATATACCTTAGTAAATTCTGAATCCTTGTTATTGTTAAGTATGTCCTTATTACAATATTTACTAATCAATCCAATTTCAAAAAAAATCCTTTGATATTCTAATTTTAAAATGAGACAATTTTGGTGATATCAAGAAACTTGGCCTGAGTAACTTGTGAGCTGCAAGATCTAACTGCTGCTGCTAACATAAACTACATAGGATCAGAAATAAGACTACTTGATTACGTGCTCGGGGAGTAAAATAGGCCAAAGAAAACCCACTTGATATTTTTATTATATTCTACGTGTCTAAATATCCTGAAGGATTGAAACACTCAAGAGCACTCGAGTTCCAAAACAGTCACAGCCTGAAAACTTCTCCCTGTAGAAATTGTATAGTTGGGTGCTAAACATTCCCCAGTGTTGTAGAGATGAAGGCCTGGCCGTCTGTCTGGCCGTCTGTCTGCCCTTGGTGCTGCTGTGAAATGGTTGGACCTTTAACTTGTGAACTAAGGGAAGGAAGTTAGCTCCCTGGTGTGTGCTTCTGTAGAGAACTCTGGGACTGTGGCCTTTTCTGCCTTTCATCTTGGCTCCCATTGTGTGTGTCTTTGGAACAATGCATCCCATGCTGCCTTGCCTCAGAGTTCTCACAGTGGTCCCCAACAAAAGAATGAGGTGTCAGTGATTAGAACCTCTAAAGTATTAACGAAAAAGAAATGTTGCCACCATTAAAGTGAATTTTCTGGGGTAATGGGTCACAGTGGTAAAACTGACTAGTTCAGGGATGCTTTGACACACTAAAACTACTCTCTAGCAGTTTGTTCTAACATATTTCCCCCTGGGACAGAGACAGGAGGTATAGAAGGCCAGCAAACTTCACAAATCAGGGGAGGCTGAAACTCTCACCAGGGCCCCGATGCAAGGATACAGAGGTGGGTACACTGCTGTGGCAGGGGCCCTGAACAGTAACGCTTGGAGGACAGGAGATTCTGAGATCTGTGGAGCTTCACAGGGAGCTCCTGTGCTATACTTTCAGGGGATACAATTGCTTCTGAGTCATCTATACACCTGTAACTCACCCCCTAAATCCCAGTGGTTCCTTCACTAATCTGCCTTAGTTCGTTTTTTAATTCATTATTTTATTTATTTACAATTCCAATATTGTTCCCGTTCCTGGTCTCCTCTCCATAAGCCCCCCATCCCATTTCCCCTCCCCTTCCACTTTAAGAGGGTGCTCCCCCACATACCCACTTCCACCTCATCCCTGTAACATTCCCTTTCTCTGGGGCATCAAGGCCTCTGCTGAGGCAAGACTGGAGACCATGATGTTTGGAGGGTATAAATAGGACTAGATGGACAGTGATGGGGGCTCAGATTGGTTTGCTTGTAGAGCTAGCTGCGCAGTGCTTGTGAGTCTGGCATCTTTGTTGATCTTCCCTGAGAGAGGCACAGCCAAGAACTTCTCCTGGCATTCTTCCCTGGTCCCTCCTGCTGACTAGAGTCAAGGCCAAGGCCTGGCTGTCTCTGCTAGATAGGGCCACTGCTAATGATTCTTGTTTGCTATCCTGACTCTACTGAAATGGACAGTTGGTGTTTCTATGAAGTGTTTGTGAGTGGATCGAGCTGCTGCTGCTGACCTGTGAACTGACCTGCTGATTTCCAGACAACACAGATGGGAGTTTCTCCAAAGAACCTCTCTAAACAGGTCCACTTCCCCCATATCCTTTCATTCTCACTACCTCTGGTGGGTGGGGGGCTACAAGGAAGGTTAAAACATTTAAGAACCATCATTAAAAATAGATTTTGAAAATAATTCCACTTGTTCAAACATGTGGACTTTGGTGAACTTGTTACTTTGGTCTGTAGGGGGTTGATCTTTTTATAGGAGTGGGGGGGGTGCCCACATGTGCATGCACCTATATATGTGTATGTATGTATTTAAATGCATATGTGTGTGTGCATCTGTCTGTGTGCATGTGTGTATGAGTGTGTGCATGCATGTGTGCTTGCCCGTGTGTGTGTGTGTGTGTGTGTGTGTGTGTGTGTTTATGTTGTCTTCTCAGAAAGAAAAAAAAAATCTCTCAAATAACAAAAGCCCACTCAAATGTCAACGAGACCAGCAACAAAATAGGTTCAGGCATGGACAAATAAGGCTTATAAAGTGGTTACTGTTTTTTTAGTGAAAAACACTTGTATTAGGTTAATATTCTACTGAGGTTACAAATTGGACAAGAATCCCCACATATTTGTCAAGAATTACTTTTAAATGGTGTATATCTTTACAGTGTGTTATAATCTTTTGCATTGTTTCTTGTTGGAAACTAAACTAAGTATCTCTCTTAGCTCCTCATTTATTAGGTTTTAAAACAGGACCATTTCGGTTTGAAGATCCACTGGCAACATTCGAGTACCAAAAAATAGTGTTGTCAGAAGTGCATGATGCTTTAAGAGAACAGAGGGAACAGTGGATGATAACCATTGGTAGAAGCTAGCTCGGGCCTTGAGAGTTGTCTTATCAATCTGAACTTATTACCACGCTTCAAAACTAAAATTCAAAGTGACCAGTTTTCCTTTTGGCTTGAAGATTTAAGAAAGAAAACCCAGAAAAATCACTGAGAAAATACCAAAAGGCATTTACGGAGTAAAGAGCTCTTTCTTGTAGAGTGTAGAGACAGTTATAAGGAGTAAGGACCTGGCCTTGTAACTTTCTTGTGTGCAGAATGCAATTGAAACACTCTATCCTTACTAATCTATGAGTTCAAATGATGTAGTCTTTATCATATTTAACATGGTAAACATTTAGAAGTAACACTTTGCAATTCATTTTCCTGTCATGTTAAAATGCATAACATCCATCCCTCTCCTCCAGGCTCACATGCTCCTTTCCCAACAGGCTGGCCCTTCCCCTCCATGGAGAAACAAGACAGCGCTGCCACCTCCAACACATTCAAGCCTGCAGCTCATCGGAGGACTATGTGTCCTGTGCCTGCAGGTCCCCCTTCCTGAAGCTGGGACTCTAGATACATACAGCCACTCCTCTTACTCCAGATGAATGAGGAGAAGCCCTCAGCACCTGCCATAGACTCCTGAGGATTATCTATGAGCATTCTCTCACTCAGCTTAGGTGAGCTCCACATGTCAGGGCTGAGCCAACAATACTTCTTACACCCCATTCAAACACCATCACCGAGTTACTTGTTCTGGACTGAATGGGCTCAGCAAAGAACAAGCTAACCTACACAACAGTCTGCTAGAAATCAGTGCACCAGAGTCAACTGTATGCGAAGAACTATAGCCCACTGGAGAGAGCGGGGAGTGGGGGAAGTTGTCTTCCCTGGGGGGCCTGGGAGGAACATACCAATTATTCAGTACTGAACAGCTGGCCCTGAAAACATACAGGTCGCATCAAACAGATAGAAAAACTGATATTTAGAAATATACATCATATATAAACATGCATATAGGGAAAAAAAGAAGAGGCCACGAATTTGAAGGAGAGTGGGAGGGAAGAGACATATGGGAGGGTTTGGGGGGAGGAAAAGGAAATGTTTTAACTATGATCTCACAACATAAAATAAAATTAAATAACATAGTGCTCCCATGGTAATGTTACCTGAGAAAAGAGACTTAGATGATGCAAAAAATCATAAATGTTAAATAGCAATAATGATAAAGAACTCATAAATAATAAAAATAATTACAAAGAACTCCTCAAAAAGGGTATGAGAAGCTGCTGTGATAAAGAGCACCAAACAAACAGGAAGTTGATTTAAATAATGAAGACAATCCAAGGCAGTAGTTAATACAGAGAATCTATAAAGAAACCCCAAAATGAAATAAAATTTGAAATGGGAAAGTCTGGAATTCAAACAGAATATTCCAAAGAAAGCATCACGGATAGATTGGACCAGGTAGAAGAGAGTACATATTTTAGCCACTCTGGCTGAAGTGAGAGGGAATCAGCTATTTAATCTGAATTCCTTTATTTGATAGGAAGAATGAATCTTTTTTGAGGTATTATTTAGTCATGTGCGTCTTCTATTTAGAACTGTTTAGATTCCTAGGTATCTTTCAGTTGGAGCATTGATTTCCCTGACTTCCTCTGCAGCTCTTTGTAGACTGTGGGTACGAATCCTCTGATGCACAGCTGGTGTAAACACTCTGTTGCTTTTGGGTTTTTTTTCTTCACCTGACTGATGTTTCTCTTAGCTGCAATGCAATTTTTAGTTTTATGAGGTCCGAGTTGTCAGTTTGGGGCATTATCACCTTTTTAAAACGGTGGTTCTGTTTGCAGAGTGCTTTTCTACACCCGTGTCTTGTAGGGCACTGCCTAGGTTTTCTCCTAGCATTTCAGGGTTTCAGGTTTCAAACTGAAATCAGTGATCCACTCAAATCTGATTTATGTGCAGGATAATCTTATGGATCTAATTTCATTCTTCTGCATGTGTGTAACCGGGCTCCCAGAACCATTTGTTGAGGGTGCTTTTCCTTCTCCCAGTGAGCCTTTTGTCTCTTTGTCAAAAATCAGATGGTTATAGTTCTGTGCACCTATATTTGGCCCTCCTATTTTGTTCTAATTGTCTATATTTCTGGTTTTTCAGCCAACACAGTATTTTTATTATTGTGATTCTGAAAAGGTCTTGAAGTCTGGCATAGCGATGTGTCCAGTGTTATTCTTTTGGCTTGGGATTGTCTTTTGATGGGAGAGTTGAGGTCGTTAATAGAGCTATTAGTGAAAGTCATGTGTAAACTGTAGTCATCCTGATGCTTTCTGATGCTTTGTATTCTTAGCTGTGATTGTGTGGGTGGGGTTTCAGCTTTGTTTTCTTTCTAGAGTCTATTGGCTACACTGACTCTTCCCCTTGGCTCAGAATATTCCTTCCAGTACTCGGATTAGCATTTTTGTTTGATATTAAATTTTGAAGGTTGCTTGTATCATGGAAAGACTTTCTTTCTCCTTCAGCTATGGCAGGCAGTGTTTCTGGGTAACTTTGTCTTAAGTTGGCAGTCCTGGTCTTTTAGAATTATTGAGCTCCAGGCTTTTTTAGATCTTAAAGTCTTCCTTTAAAATCAGCTTTTACCCTTTATATGTGACATGTGTGGTCTTTCTCTTGCAGGTTTCAATATTTTTTCTTTATTCTGTATATGTAGAGTTTGAGTATGATATACTGTGGGGAGTTTCTTTTTTGTTTTCTCTAGGTGGGGGTTCAGTGTGCTGCTTGTATTTGTATGGTTTTGTCTTGTTAGACATTTCTCTTTATTCTGTATATTTAGTGTATTAACGTTGATGCACTGTGGGATGCCTCCCTGTTAGTTTTGTCTAGCTGGGCTGCTTATGTCTGTATGGTTACCTTACTTTAGTATAGGAAATTTTCTTCTGTGCTCTCGTTAAAGATCTGGTATAAACCATTAATGTAGGATTCTTTCTTCTATGCGTGTAATTTGAAGATTTGGTCTTTTATGGTATCCGGTATTTCTTTTATGCTTCCATCCTGTGCTTGCTAACATCTTTTATTTGCTTTGCTTAGTTTACCTAGATGCTTGAGTCCTTCTACTTGTAAGGCTTTCCCCTGACCTTTCTTATCGAGATATTGAGTTTTAATCCTAGTAAATGAACAGCCTACAGAATGAAAAAACATCTTTGCCAGCTATACAATCTGACAGGGGATTAGTATCTACAATACACAAAGATAGTAAAAGGGCCAAACATCAAGAAAAAAAAGCAGAGAGGCAAAGTACTAAACAGAAAATACTCAAAAAGAAGTACCTGAGAAATAATTTGTAAATAGTCAAGATGATCCTTAGCCCTGAAAATTAAACTGAAATGCTAAACAAATTTGAGATTTCATCTTACATCAGTCAAAATGTCAAGATATAAAACTGACACTTGCTGGGGTGGGCATGGAGAGAGAACTCTTACTCGCTGGTGGGAGGAGTCATGTTGATGGTCTCTGTGGACATATGGAAGATCTGGAAAAAGTTAGAATTAGAACCACCACACGATTCAGTTATACCATTCTTGGCATATACCCAAAGGACTTTATCTTACTACAGAGATACTTGCTCATACCATGTTCAATTATGTTCTTTTCATGATATCCTGGAATTTGAAACAGCCTAAATCTTCCTTGATGAATGAATGGCATGTGGTACACTTACAAAGTGGAATGATATTCACCTATATGAAAGAATAAATTCTGAAATTTATAGGAAAATTGGCAAAGCTATAAACAAGAGTTCTGAACAAGGTAATGACAGAATGACAAATACCTCTGGTTTTTCTCTCCTCTGAAGATGTTAGCTTGGAGTTTGTAGATATGTAAGTCTCATGTGGAACATCCTCAGAGGGTGAGGGAATTAGTCAAGTGTCATGGCAAGAAGGGTTTTTCAGAAAACAGAACTGGTGGTATGACTGGGGATGAGGAAGGATACAAGAGGTAGCACGAAGAGGTGGAGGGTGAAAGGGCAGGGTAGACAATCAAGACCTAATACTAAAGGCTTCCACAAATCTCCATAGGAAAACTACTGCAGAAGGTTCCTGAAATTTAAGCATACACAGGTATAAGACCTCAAACATTACTACTCTAAATGTAACAAAAATCCACCAACTAAAAACTATAGTCAAACAAAAAAGAAAACAAAACAAAACCATGAACAAAAATACCAAGGCAAGGGGCGCTTCTCATTAATCAGAGCTGGTGGCCAACAAGGTCTCACAGACCTCCAGAGTCTACTGCAATTGCTCTTGGCTGTCCTCTAGAATGTGATGGTAAGACATTGATATTGAATACATAACATGGCATATACCCAAAGGACTCTATCTTGAGTCCTAGATAGGGAGAAATCAAGTTGGTACGGACCGGGGAGTCTCATCCTTACTATCTTCCATAGCATTTGAAGGAGTTATCCGTGCTACCCGAGGAAGAGAAAAGTTACACTCAGTCTTATCCGGCTATGACCTCTAAGAGCAACAGTAACTATCTGCCTGGAAAGGAAAGTGTGCCCTCAGGTGTAAGAGTGCCACATAAGGCATGCGAACAAATAAAGACTTTCTGGTTGGATTTATGGTACACTCCACACTATACCACAGGCATCTGTCCATTACTGAGGCTGAGAACCTATGGGTTGAGAGACCATAAACCCTGGGGGTAAGGCAGTTATTGCTGGCACTCTTGCTAACAGTTCATAGTATTAAGGTCCCGATCCCTTACCCTTGGGAAAGTGGCACATCCCACAAACCACCTCTTGCTTCTTAGCTGCTGAAGTTGATCAGCAATCAAGATTCAGCCTGAGCACACATACTCCTGCATTGTGCTTTTCCTTGTGAACAATTCTGTAATGTCCTATGTACTTGGAAGCAGTTAGGTTTTGTCTGTTTTATTTGTAAGTATGACCAAAGGAACTACAAGCGAAAAATACAGGCTTACCTGTTGTCAGATGACCACTTTAACAACTTTGGGTGTTATGTAGAATATTTAAGCCTAGTCACTTTGTGTTGACGTGCAATATTTGAAGGCAATATGAAGGAAGAGGTAGAGCAGACTCCAGATTATCTACAGAAAAACAAAAGCAGGTAATCAATGTTTAACTGTAGTACACTGCCTCATTAGTCACCAGCTTTAATTCACCCCAGTAATTCTACACATCTTTTATAACTACAATAATAAATGTGCATGAATGCAGATACAAACATGATTGTCAATCCAATTTACTTACTAAGGCGTCACTGAGAAAATCATATATATGGGGCTAAAGTGAAATGTACAAGGTAAAGAAAAGAAGAATCAGCTTCTTAAATATATAATAACAGATTATAGGGCTAGGGGTTATAGCTCAGTGGATCAAGTGCTTTCTGTGGCAGTGTGAGGAATGAACTTGACTCCCAGCATCTGTGTAAATAGTCCAGCACGTGGTCCTTTCTTAGGATTCTAACACTAGGATGTGGAGGCAGGAGGATTTCTGGGGCTTGCAATCCAGCCAGTGTAGGTGAATGGATGAGTTCCATATGCTAGTGAGAGACCCTACATCTAAAACAATGCAGATGGCTCCCGAAAAATGACTCTAGAGTCTGCCCTCTGGCTTCTGCATATAATACACACAAACAGACGCACACCTGGACATGTGCAGACATCACGCAAATAACAGAGTATTCAACTTACGTTATAACAAAGAAAATGTACTGACATTTATTGCTACTACTCAGTTTCTTACATCTACTTAATTTGGCATTAAATTGTGTGTGTGTGTGTGTGCGCGCGCGCGTGTGCACATACATATGAGATTTAACAAAATAATCCTAAATACTATCAATACGATACAGGTTTTAACCATGTGACACACAGTGCTGGGTGGGGAGGGGCCAAAGTAAATATTTTAAGAATCTGTTTCAAAAGTCAAATGTTTTAACCAAGTCTAAATCTAATAGATTAAATATCTCTATTAAAGATATTAACCTCAATATGGTACAAAATATATAAAATTTGGTATAAAGATACTTTGAACCAGATTAAGCATAAGAAAGAGTGGGAAACTAGATTCTTTCCATTAAATACGCGGGTAACTTCTTTGGCTCCAGGGCAGGCTGACATACAGTGCTGAGAGGAGACGTTGTGACCATCGATCGGGTCAGAGGTGCTTGTGTAAGAGGATGAAGGGTGTGGGGAGACCAATGAAGAGAGCAAAGGAGTCTGAGAGTCACTGATTGGATCTCAGCAATTGACAAGAAATTGAGTTAAAGGCTTCACGTTTCCTAGCAGTGAAGTGTTTGCACTCAGAGGACCTGAAAGGCCTGTGGAAGAGCAGCTTATGTCGGCTCCGGTCCTGCCCGGATGGCTTAGGGTTGCCACAGCTTTCAAAAGCTGGGTAAGTCACGAGCTCCAGCCCACCCCAATTAGCCAGTCCACGTCAATGTAGGAAGTCTTTCTATTTTCAGATGATTAATTTATCTTCATTTTTCCTCTGGAGTAGCAAACTTCACTGAGCACCAGGCACGTCTCAGAGGAAGCCCAGCAGGCATTAGTCTCAGAGGAAGGCCCGAGGCATCCCTAAAACCCAGTCTCTGGCCCCAGGCTACAATTAATTATACCCAATGTCTTACACACATCAGTTAAGAAGCAAGAATAAACGGAGCTCTGAGGAAAATCTCAGGATGCTGTGAATCCTGCTCACCAAAATGTCTGTGAAATTTTATAGTGTACAATCTAACAACCCAGATTTTAGAAAAATCAATCGACAATATGGGTGACTTTCAACAAATGGCTTAATAATCCAGAAAGGCTCAATTTGATTCTTTAAATTAATCTATGTTATATCCTTTCTCTACTGATTTTGATCTATTGTGGTCTAATTTATAGACACTAAGCACAGGCTCGCTCTCTCTCTCCCTCTCTCTCTCTCACACACACCACACACAGGTGTGTGCATGTACACACAAACACAATATAATATGTATTGTCAGTTTTAACAATTAATGATCATGTCTTAACAGTTTAACCAACCATTCTTAAGAAAAGATGAAATTTTTATTTTTTATTTCATCAAGTAAAAGGTTTGTGGGCTACTTCCCTCCTGCCTACTACAAAGCAGTGCTTGCTGTTAGCACGATCACAGGGTAACACCCATATTTGCTAATACTATTTCTTGGCTGCACCCATGCATGCCACACAGGCTTTACAAGGTATGTGAATCAATAATGCTTCAATGACTCCATTACGTCTAGATACTCGATTCAATTGCTTTTGTACACTACACTCAGAGAAAGCAGTATTTTGAATCAAAGTACTTATGGAGGCATGGGGGATTGAAGATGCAAAGTGCGAGCATCAAAGTGATGTTCAGTAAGTATCCAAATTGTTGCTATTACTGTGGTGAATTTCTAGCTTTCAATTCTTGTACATGCCTTTCCGAGGTTCAGAGTTCACATACTAACTACTGAATTTAAGAACTACAAGTACACATGGATGCCTTAAAGTTCACGGTTGTTTCAACTTACTTATCTCTATGTTTTTTTACAAGTTTTTCAAGTGGTTATAACTTGTTTAATTATTACTATTAATAACAACCAAGTTGGGGTCCATCGAAAACACTACTTCAGGTGATTTCAACAGAAAATGTTTTTGTGTTCTAAAATAAATATCACTTTATCAATTAAGTTGGTTAATCCATGTTAGAGATAATAGCAATAGTGGTGTTAGTGATTATTGATGGCCAGACTTTCGGTCAAGGCTCTCTTGCATCCCATGGTACAGGATTATCACCATGTTCCTTAATGATCTGTTAAGGTCCCTTTGTTTAACTTCCCGAACCTTAACCAGACAGGGTTGACTCAGTAAACTACAGCCTAGATAAACTCAGTTGGGAGAGTGTTGGCTTTATTGGAAATACCCCAGATTTTCTAGATTAAACCAAGTACCCAACACTGGCTTATGTGACATCTGAGTAGATTAAGATCCTCCCTAAAGAACAATCACCGGATCTTTGTGCTGTCTGTTTCTTCTTCCCTACACAAAACAATGTAGCAATGCCAAACTAGCGTACAGTGATTTAAGTTGGCTTGCCAGCTCATCCCATTTAACAACGGTAATTAAATGGAACTAACTGGTGTCTTTTCCAACCTATAATTGAATTCAAACTGGGAGGTGATCCTGGGAGGCTCTTTTACTGTTTTCTAAGTGGTCCATCCTTTAAATCCTATTGACTGATTAACTTTGACATCTAGACAAGAAAGATATCAAGACTGCATGGGCCTCCTAATGTCAGCCACACAAAAGCTACTTTGAGACGCAAACTTACTGCAGTTAAATTAGACTCTGAGAATTCTAATTGACATTAAGGATTAAGTTAACTAAAGATTTCACAAACGCAATTGGTAAGTTAAAATAGCATATTAATGTATACTAAATTGTGAAGAACTAGAAATCAATTGCTAATATCAAACAATTATCCTGGTTTATGGAATTATGCTTTCAGGCTCACAAAGAGAACAATCACAGTAGGCTGAATGGTGGCTACTTTTATGTCCCAGATTTCAGGGCATGTAACAGTACCTCAAATAGCAAAAATATAAGCTTCTGACAATTCTTTTTTTTCTGTATTATTGAGGTAAGAGCTACTTGTAATCACACTATCCTTAGAAGACTAGAGAGATGGAGTCTGGAGAAAGAAACACAGGGACATTAAGAGGGATGCAGATCACAAAAGGTAGAGACTGAAGAACAGAACTCCAAATATTGACAATGGCCACCAGAAGCCTGAGGAAGCAGGGAGCTGAGTCCTCTGCGCCTGTTTTGGCAGGGTTGCCTTGCATATCAGCCTCCATTAGTACTAAAAGTGGGTCTGTGTTATATACAGCACAAGGCTTATAGTAATGTTGTCAGAAAGTCCCGGGAAATACGCACAACTTTCATGGTAAATTGTTTCTAAAAGCCATAAGCACGGTGACTGGACTGTTAGATTGCCTTGTCCCTAGAAAATTACATAATTATGCAATGATATTTGAATAGAGTTCTCGAGGACAGTCATCACAAAGGGGCAAATTGTTTCATTTGTTAGGAAATACCGGATTGGTATCTAATAACCTGACAAAAGGATGTAGCTGACCTGGACAAACCGTTGAGCACCTCAAAGGGGAAGGGCATAAATGGTAAAGTGTGGTTCTGTCTAGTTTATTACACTTATTTCTATTTTCTATGTATCATGCTCTTGCCTGCATGTATGAGTGTATGAGTATCCACCACACGTGTGCATGGTCCTTGGAGGCTTAGAGAAGGTACAGGAGGCCCCCAGACTGGAGGTAGACATTAGTGAGCCACTATGTGGGTGTGGAAATGAAACCCAGTTCGTCTGCAAAAGCAGCAAGTGCTCCGAACTGCTGAGCCATGCCTCCAGCCAGCTTCTGTGTGTTTTAAAGTGTGTGCTGCACAGGTGGACTGCTGCAGTGTTCTGACTGAGGTAACAGTACCACAAAGTGCAGCTCTACAGACACGGTCTGAGAATCAAGACTGCTGCCCATCCAACCTCTATACCCTGTCTCTCAATCCTCTTCCTCAACCAAGTTTCATAGACTAGGCCTTGGTCAGTTTAGGTGCCCTAATGCTGGATCTGACTTTTTTTTTTTTTTAACCTTCCAGCATCTCCTTAGAATCTCATGGATCATCTGTCAGAAATGGACAGTGATAGACCTAACTTTTGCGTAGACAGAACGTTATTTGAAAGAGTCTGTCCCATGGGTGCATTCAAATTTCAGAGACAATTATTTGCAAATAATGATTTTTTTTAAATCCAATTTCCCTCTTTGCAAAAACCCCACTTACTACTCCTCAGCAGGAATAGTGCACACTCTCCTCACCACCTGAATGGAGCTGAGCATGCAAATCTCCCTTGGCAGATAGGTAATCACTCTCCTGGTAGTCACCACTATTCAGGGACGTTTAGATGGACTACCTGACATGGTATGTCTGGAATCTCCCATTCAGTAGGCTGACAAAGTTGAATCTCAAATTTGAGGGTCAGACTGGAGGATGTGTAAAACCCTATTTCAAAAGCAAACAAAAATATGCCTTTTGCTGTTTATTTGACAGTTCAAGAAAGCTCACGGAGGGGGCAAAGGAAGGTTTTTCTTTAACCATACAATGTGTATGTGCATATGTACATGCACAAATTATCCAGAACAAAACATAAAGAGCTATTAACTGCATATAGTTTGGGGAAGTTGATCTATATAACTTGTGAGGCTTTAAAGATTATATAATGAATGCATGTTCTTTTTCTATTATAAGCTTTATAACATAAAAGTGCTAAAATATAAAACTTTAATATGCACATATAAATCTGTTTCTTTATAAGATGTTTGTAGTCAGCAGTAGGTAATTCTACTGGAATTAAAAGAGCGGAGCTGGGTGGCACAGAACTGTGATCCGGACAGCTTAGGGGTCCAAGGCATAAATGTTACATGCTCAAGGCCTGCTCAGCCCCAAGAGAGAGTTCTTCAAGTCCAGCATAGTCCACTTAATGATATCCCTTGTCTCAAATTCAAAGGAAAAGGCAGGACATTCATACTGTTGGTTTCCTAACTCCTTTGTTGTTTTTCTAATACCATTTTCATCGTGCTGATGGGATGGATAACAGACGTTGATTTTAGGATTCAATGGAAATAAAATTCTTGCCCAGAATTCTACCACCCAAACAAGACACTCTGGTTCAAGTGTTGGAGACATAGAGAGCTGAGTCTCCTGTCAATACTGAATTTTTGATGAAACAGATTCTAGGTAAAAGACTTGGACCTCCTAAAGCAAGTCTATGAAGTCATTTAACCCCCTTTCTCCTGAACATCTATTGACATTCTCCAGTCAACATTTAAGAAAGATTGAACGGTACTTGGGCGATCTGATATTTCTCATTTTGCAGTTAATCTTCAAAGACTTCCCAGCTGTCCTATTTTTGTCTCCTTCTGCTGTGGTAAACACCATAACCAACGAAATGTGTGGAGGGAAGGATTTATTTCATCATAAAGCTTACAGCTGTCATGAAGGCAGTCAGGGCAGGGCCCAAGACAGGACTGGTACTGAAGACATGGAGGAACACCTTGTGCTCTCCATGGCTTGCTCAAGCTGCATTTTTATCTATCCCCAAATTATCTGCACAGGGGTGACCCTGCCCATACTTGTCAGGGTCTTCCCACATCAACAATTGATATAAAAAACCAAAAACAAACAAAACAACAACAACAACAACAAAAAACATATCCAAAGACTTGCTTATAGGCCAGTCTTATAAACACAGTTTAAATAAGCTCCCTCTTTCCAAATGAATCTTGCTAGGGTCAAGCTGACCAAACAAAAGCATGGAAAAAATAAAATCAAAACCAAAGCAAACCAAAGTAACAAATAACAAAAATAAAATAAAATAAAATAACCAACACTCTAGCCTTTAATTCTTTCCCCATTTCAAAGGCATTAAATTCTTATTGGCCTCAAGAAAGGATTCCTGAAAATCCCTGGATATTTTTTGTTGTTGTTGTTCTATTACTATACTCATTTTTCAAAGGTCAAATAAGAAAGAGATCTATACTATTTTCTAATCTCAGGAATAGGAATCAGAAATAAACTAGAGTCGGCTGTAAGAGTCTGGGAGGAACAGTACCATTCGAGGAGAATTAAAGTATCACAACAGAGTGAGTCAGCCCGGCCAGAGACATGGGGCACAGGGTCTTCCTTGTCACCAGGATGAGCCTCTTGGGTCTCCTGACTCCTCTAGCTGCCCGCCAGCAGACTCTCCTGTGGCCCATTGTTCTGCTCGGAATCCTAGACACTTTTCCATTTATGACACACAATGCTTTGCCAGCTACAGTCACAGGACTCCAGAGTCTCTGCTACCTCCTCCTTTGTGTCATAATGTTAGTACCATGAGGGAGTCAGACTGTCTAAATGCTACCTCTGTGCATTAGTTGGAAATAATACTCTTACCTTGATAGCTTCTTATATAGTCCTTCGAAAACACCCATTAAAAAGTATAGAGTAAGATGGTACTTGTAAAATGTTTAGTGAAAATCAAGATATCGATCTGTGTCCAAAGAAATATTTTTTAAAAAAATAATAATACCACTGGGGGAACCCAGAGACCAAAGAGCATACAAGGCCTGGACCTGGCCACCCCCCCTACACACATATATGTAGCAGATGTGCAGCTTGGTCTTTTTGTGGGTCACACAACACCAGGAGCAGGGGCGTCCTGATTCTGTTGCCTGCCTGCAGATCTTGCTCCCCTGAGTGGTCTGCTTTGTCTGGCCTCAGGGGAGAGGATATACCTGGTGCTACAGTGACTTGAGGTGCCAGGGTGAGTTGGTACCCAGGGGAACCCTTCACCTTCTCAGAGGTCAAGGGGAAGGGTGGGAGAGAGGGCCAATTTGCGAGGGCAACATGGATGTAACTGTGATCGGGATGTAAAGTAAATCAATTAATTCATTAATTTCCATCATTAATTACTGGAAAAAATACCACAGTGGTGCTATAGTTTATAATGCTCAAATGAGGAGTGTAAATAAAGAGCAGGAAGAGGGGAGTGGGCAGGGTCATGTATGGGGGAGACAAGAATCCCAGAGGACCAAGAGAATGAAAGGAAATATGCATCTGTGGAGGGTGGGGTAGGGGAAACACCTAGAAAGTTCCAGAGATCTAAGATGGGGGAAGCTCACTGGACTCAACTGGGGTGACTTTAGCAGAAATGCACAACAGTGTGGAGATGGAACCTGACGAGCCCACCTCCAGTAGTCAGACAGAACACCAGTGGAGGGATGGGAACACCCACCCACCTACAAAGCTTTTGACCCAAAATTTTCCTATCTAAAAGAAGTTCAGGGACAAAAATGGAGCAGAGACTGAAGAAATGGGCTACAAGTGACCAGCTCAACTTGGGATCCATCTCACAGACAAGTACCAAACCCTGACACTATTACTGATGCTATGTTGTGCTTGCAGATAGGAGACTAGCATGTCTGTCCTCTGAAAGGCTCTACCAGCAGCCAATTGAGACAGATGCATATACTTACAGCTATACCATTGGACTGAGGTCAGGGACCCCTAGGGAAGGATCAAAGGAGCTGATGGAGATAGCAACCCCATAAGAAGACTAACCTGGACTCCTGGGAGTTCCCAGAGATTGAGCCACCAATCAAGGAGCATAAATGGGCTAGTCCGAGTCACCTAGCACATATGGCTGCCTTGTCTGCCCTCAGTGGGACAGGATGGTACTAATCCTGTAGAGACTTAATTACTTTCTTTTGATTTTGAAAAATCTTCTTGAAAATGGTTTTAATTAGCCAAACATGATCATAAAGTAAAATAAAGATAAACTTGTATCTAAATGAGAAACACCTCTGTGTTGGTCTTTATCACTTTTCTGTTTAGTTATGCCTAGGTGAATTAAAATTCTTGAATAATTATAAAGATTCTAAGATTATACCTAGCAAAGACAAGCACAAACAAGGAGAGGTAGATAGCATTAGACGACAGGCATCTGACTGTATAAATAATATTTAATGTTACCTGTCACATTATCAGCAAGTTTTTTCACTATTATTTGGGAGCTACAGCCCCCATTCTGTACACATCGAAGTACAGTTAAGGACTTAAATATTTTGTTCTAAGCCTCAATATGTTCCGGCAGGATATATCTCCCTTTAGAATGAGACTATTAAAGAATTAGAAGCTGTGATTCCTCTGCTGTCTGCATCTTGGCTCTACTGTCTCCCTCTGGCTGTAATTTGTCTGTTCCATGGTGTGACTGTTACTTTCCTGGGATGTCAGGCTCTCAGCTCCTCCACTGGCTTAAAGAAACGACCATTTTATGATTTCCAAAACAGGCAGAAGAAATGAAACTTAGAGTCCTTTTTCTGAGTATTTAGGGACCTGTAATATTTGTCAGGCCTTTATAGAGACCCGTTGAAGGATGTGACTGTGGGACTTGTGGGAGCCTAACGGTCTGTTGCCCTTTCTTACTGCAGATGTTCTTCAGTGTACAGTGAGACTTCAACTCAGAGACCTATGCACTACCCATGGAGCATCATCGCTTAACAGGACACATCTGGTAGAGTAGATTGCTCATTCTGATGACAGGGTTTGTAACCAGGAGCTGGGAGACTCGACTTGTCAGCACCACTCAGCACTCACATCACAAGTCTAGAAACAGATAAGCATTGGAAATCCACTTCCCACTGGATGTGATCTAGTTTTACATTATCATAGTCAAAAAAAAAAAAAAAAAAGACAAGAACAAGAAAAAATGTAAGTCAAATCCCACAATGTGAGCATTGTTTATGCATTCCGAGATCACTCCAATCAAGACTGTATGTTCCTGTAAGGATTCGCACTCCTGCACCCATCCCAGCCATATTCCCTGTAGGCGGAGTCCAGTTCTCACCTACAAACTTCAAGTGTGGCCATGTGACTTCCTTCAGCCATAGAATATAAGTCAATGTGATATAGGTCCCAACCAAGAAAGTAAGATTAAAAATGTGTTGGCATATCTGACTTCACCAAACCTTCCAAAATGACATCAGACTTCATTAGCCTGGATTCCTGAAAAGATAATCATTCCTGAAAGTCAGCCAAGCCTGAAGTGTAATCTGAGGCAACGCTGACAGACAACCTCCAGGAGGCAAGGAAAAGAAGCAAATGCATGTTGCTGCTTCTGTGAGCACAGAGGCATCAGGTCGCTTTATAGAACAATCTGAGACTGGGTACAGAAAACAAAGCCCGATTTGTGGGATCAGCTGGGGCGGGGGATGGGCAGCAACCAAGGAGGAGCTTTCAGAGAAGGTTAGGGAAATGGCAACTTATTTTACAAAGTTGCAAATATCTGGTAAACCCTTTCTCCTGTGGCATCCTGAAAAGGTATCTGAGTCTCCAGGAGTGAGGTCAGGAGATGAGATGCTGGCAGCTCCAGTTATAATTAGCTGGAGTAATCAGTTACATTGAGAAGCTAGAGCACCTCAACCTCAACGTATTCAGCTAGTCTGACAGCAGATGTAGAAGGGAAGCTGACAAGCTCTAACAGACACAATCACAGTACCTCCAACTTTATCGCTGGGCAGAATCTCCCAAGCCCCTCAGCAAACACACCTTGGAAAAGACTCAATTCTGTATTACTGCTTGTAGTTCCTATGTGTTCTTTACTAGGAGATCTCGTAGGAACCCAGAGGAACATTCTTTGAGTGACTGCTGTCTACAAAGGGACGTCTATCACATGGACACTTTCATTTGCTTTTTTTTGAAGTGGGTTCAGGCTACTGGCTCCCAACACTCTCTGTAGCTGAAGGTGACCCTGTACTTCTGATTTTCCTTCTTCTGCCACCTGAGTGTTAGAATTACAGCTATGCATCACCACCATGCCCTTTGTGTTTGTTTGTTTGTTTGTTAGCATGTTTGTTTACTTTTTGGTGGGTAAGCCAAACCTAGGATTTCCTGCATCCTGGGAGGCAAGCCACCAAGTAAATTCTATCTCCAGCTTTGGGTTATGGTTCAGTTTTGGGTTTGGGTTTGCATTATTTTGCTAGAAACTTACATGTTTCTCTTGAACAAATCTATTTACAGCTTTTCTTTGTAATATCAGAATGGCCAGCCTTACAACTTTTAGAGTTTGAGGCTACTCATACATATACAAGAACTATTGAACACAAAACTGAAGCTCTGAGAGAACAGAGAATATGGTCCATACAGCTCCTTGAGTGACCAACAGGATGGTAGTTTACTCAGTGGATACTGATACTGCCCGGTGCTGGACAAAAGGAAGATTTAAAAACCTTAAATCATCCCTTGGGTTTTCAGCCTCGGCAGCCATCTTCCAGTTAACTCGACAAAATGACGAACACAAACAGAAAGAGGAGAGGCATCCGGTAAATGTTCTCTAGGCCTTTTAGGAAACATGGAGTTGTTCCTCTGGCCACGTACATGCGAATCTACAAGAAGGGTGATATTGTAAACATCAAGGGAATGGTACTGTTAAAAAAGGAATGCTCCGTAAGAGTTAGCACGGCAAAACCAGAAGAGTCTATAGTCACCCAGCATGCCGTGGGCATCATTGAAAACAAGCAAATTAAGGGCAAGATTCTGGCCAAGAGGATCAATGTGCGGACCGAGCGCATCAAGCACTGGAAGAGCAGAGACAGCTTCCTGAAGCCGGGGAAGGAGAACGATCAGGAGATAAAGGAAGCCAAAGAGAAAGGCACATGGGTTCGGCTGAAGCGCCAGCCCGCACCACCCAGAGAAGCACACTTTGTGAAGACTAAGGGGAAAAAGCCGGAGCTGCTTGAGCCCATTCCATACAAACTCATGGCCTAGTGTGCAAAAGGGAAATAAAGGACCCGACTGCAGAGTTTTTTCTTAATAAATAAATAAATAAATAAATAAATAAATAAATAAATAAATAAAACCCACTTGGTATGGAAGTAAAAGACTGAAGTCTCATCGTCTTAGTCAAAATGGCGTGCAAGAATGTTCCTCCTTTTTAAAAACAAGAATGTTTGGAGCATACCTATAGGTAATTAGAACTACAGAACTTGAACTTACAGATACAGGAAACTATGGTCATTTCATGTCTGTTCCTCTTTAACCTGGTATCAAAGCTAAGTTAAAGCAAAAGCAAGATAACCAGGCCGTGGAAACATCAACACATAAGCCTGGTCTTGGCATCCTTTAAATTTTCCATTAGCTTATGGACATCTTATTATTCAACTTACTATATTAATAAGCTAAATTTTATTACTTTTAGTGGGCAAATTGAAATTTCGGTATGCCTACACATTGCCGAATAGTTGAACCAATGTCTTTGACCCATCTATTATTTGGTAAATAGAATTATGTTGTGAGAACACCTAACCATTTTTTTGTTTGTTTACAAAAAACTGTTGGAGTGAGGAGAGAGTGGAGACCCCCACCCTGTGTGTCACCCCTTGTGATGTCAGAAACTGAAATGTTATCGAACTAAATGTTTGCAGAGTGCTCCTCGTCAAACAGAACTAGCATTCTTGGAACTATGTGTATTTAATAGAACTATGTGTGTTGATAATCTTCATTGTCTTCTTGGCCGGACTTAGAATCACTGTGTGGAGACACACTTCCGGGTGTGTTTGTGAAGGTGTCTCCAAAAGACAGAACTGAGGGCTGAAGATTGCGTACAGTTGTCACCATCACACTGGCTGGGTCTAGGGATGATTATAAGGAAATAAAAGGAGAAATGGAGCAGAACACCAGCATTTGTCTTTTGTCCCCTGACAGTATACACAGTGTGACCAGGCACCTGACACATTCCTGCTGCCAGACCTTCCAGGAACTGACAGGCTATACTCTCAGGCAGGAGCCAAAATGCACCCTCCCTTCCCTAAGTCGCTCTTGTGTGGCTTTTTTTTTTTTTTTTTTTTTTTTTTTTAATCAAACAAACACCAAAAGTAAGCTGTACAGAATGGAAATTTGCCCCATCTAGAATCACTTGACTTAAGATGCTCTGAAGAGGGTACGCTAGCAGATGTGGAACCAGCCTCACTGGAAAGCAACTGTAAGTACCAGAAAGAGAAACAGTCAAGTGACAGGCCAGACTCTAACAGGCAGTAATTTGAAGTGATTTGCAAAATTGGAACACAATGTGAGCGAGCGTTTAATGCCCACATTAGGGTAGGTGCTAATAACGTGTGTCACCAGTGAAGCAGTGGCAGTCACACTGGGTCTTGATTTCCTCATCTGTAAAATGATAGGCTGAGAGGAAGTGTTCCCAAGATTCCTTTGAGTTCCCTGAGTTTCAATCTATCACAGGGAAAGTCTTCTTCTGCAGGCTTCCTTAGTGTGAAATATAAATTTCTTCCTCCATCTGAGCAATGCTATTGCTACTCAAAAACAGATGTATAATATTTGAACAATTTCCCCAAGATTCAAAACAACTGCTTTTAACAAGAAAAGTGTTTTTAAGGAATGATCGAGAGGAATCCCATTACCCAAGCAGACAGAGCCCACCTTTGGCAGTTAAGGCCACGTGCTCCCGAGGCTAAGTCTTTCTTCTTGAAAAGGGTACTTAGAACTTTGTTCCACTCCCAAATCACAATTTAGTCTCCGTAAAAAAGCTATCTTACAGGATCCTCAGAGGGTCTGATATACAAGGGAGTAGTTTTCATTAATCAAGATCAAAATAGAGAAATATATTTTCAGGCTATTTAGAAGGAAACTCTCCCATAAAACTGAGGCAGTTTGGCTGAATGCGGTAAATCAATCCCATGAAGACATTTCTGAGGGTGAAATGAAAACAGCAGCGGGCGTGCTAAGTCCACATATTCACTGAGAGCACGACAGTCTCTGCTCGCAGACTGGGCCATCTCATACAGGTGTGTATATCCCAATGATTTAGACGCTGTCAGAAGTATGTACTGCACACAACTAATAAATGACAACTGTCTTAATCGTATTTTGTTGAATTTAAAAACTCAAGTAAAGTAGCATTTAAACAGTTGCTAGAATACTGGAGAGGTTGGGAAATGTGCACAAGCTTTATGATACCACGTTGGTAGGAAGTAGTAATGACAAACATTACTACAAAGGGTTAATAAAACCACACTATATGTCATCCTGTCATCCTCAGGATTCCTGGCATATACCATCTCTCTAAGAAAGTCTAAATTCATGCCCCTAAATTCAGAGCTTGAAATCTTGGAATTTAGAATCCAGTGGTCACTGGAGATGGAATCAGGACTTTCTAATATGAGAAAGACAGAAAGATAACCAGAGCTGGGCAGTGGTGGCACACGCCTTTAATCCCAGCACTTGGGAGGCAGAGGCAGGTGGATTTCTGAGTTCAAGGCCAGCCTGGTCTACAGAGTGAGTTCCAGGACAGCCAGGGCTACACAGAGAAACCCTATCACAAAAAAACAAACAAACAAACAAAAAAAAAGAAAGAAAGAAAGAAAGATAACCAGCCCCAGGCCCTTGGCCTTCCTATGATATCATTAAATACCAATACCTTGACCTAATGATTACCAACATCTACTGTTCTTTATAAGTATGTTCTTTACCAACATTCACTGTTCTTTATAAGTCACCCAGACTCGGGTATGTTGTGATCGCATAAAAAAAATAAAGCCAGCACAGTTTTACTGAGTTGGGAGCAGAGTTAGGTAAACATGGTTTACTACCAGTATGTGTTACACTAGTGAGGAACAGCATAAATACCTGTAGCCTGGGTCCTGAAAGAAACAGAAAGCATTATGTCAAGATATATGGAGTTATGGGGTCGGAGAGAAATGAAAGTGAATGGACATAACCCATTTATCATGGAGCCTGGGAAGTTCTATTCTCTTTTATTTTAACAGTGAGGGGAAAAAATGGCATAGCCTATATCTTAGACAATAATCCCCAGGATAAGGGAAAGATGCTGGAGACAGAGGCTATGACAACAAGCTGCCTGGACTCCTCGGCAGTTATGGCCTAAGTGGCTGCTTGCTGGTAGAGCAGTGGCCATCCTCTACTGTGGTGTTCTAGGAAATACAAGTACATCAGTCGCCTTGGGGAAAAGGCAGACAGAGGGCAGATCTGAGAGCCATTGAGGAACTTGAAGCATACCTGTCCTTGAGAAATGGACACTAAAGTACAGTAGGAAACAGAGGAGCTAAGCAAATGACAGACACTTGAAAGTTGGGGATTGGTGAAATCTTTCATTAACAGAAGGTTAGTAGGAGAGGACATGTTTCACTTAGAATGAGATCCAGTCAGTAACAAGTTTTAAAAATACCACTAGCTTTCATAATGAGCCTTTAAATCAAGACTTAAAGATCATACCCCAAAATCTATGTTATGTGCCCCCAAATATTTCAAGCATTTGGTCTTATTATTTCCAGCAGAGCCCTGGCATGTAGGTTAATAATCTGTGGACCTATCCAATTCCACACACGTTCTAAGTGTATGCTTTTATTAGAAAGCATACTGTAGCCCATGAAAAATAAAAATGGAGTTTCTTAAACTCATCTAAGATTCCATTGGAAATTCAAAAGATTAAAAAAAAAATCACAATTCTTTATTAAATACTTCTGCTATGAGAAAAATACTAGGCATATTAATAAATATATGACTATATACAGTACTTTTCTAGCATGAACAAAGCCCTTGGTTTGATGTGCTTGTATGCTAAGCAGACTGGACATGAGAGTGCACCCCAGGAATCCCAGTACTTGGGAGTAGAGGCATGCAAGTCAGAAGTTCAGGATCATCCTTGAGTACATAGTGAGTTCAAGGCCAGTGTTGGCTACATATGACCTGCTCTCACCAAGAAAGATCAAGGGAACAGATGGGAAAGAAAGGGGAAAAAAGGGAAGGGGAGGGAAGGGAAGGAAGAGAAGGGAAGGGAAGGGAAGGGGAGGGGAGGGGAGGGGAGGGGAGGGTAGCGGAGTAATGTACTTTAAGACAATTATACACAATTAGGAACGGGAAGGGTAGAGGAAAGGAGGGAAGGGGAGGAGAGGGGAGGGGAGGGAAAAGAATGGAGAGGCACATGAAAAGGAAGAGGAAAGAGGGGATAGGAAGGGAAGTGCACAATAATAAATTAACTTTAACATGTCATATTTTCCAAGGAGAAAGAAAGGAGTGATTTCTTGTGTGTTTACTTTACAGAAATTACAGTTAATAAGGTTGTGCCTAATTGTGTATAATTGTCTTAAAGTACATTACTGGACTTGGATAAATAACAACAAATCTCTGATAACTACTAAATAGTCTTTATGTGAATGATATTTCACTTTTAATATAATAAAAAAAGTTAAGAGTTGCTCAACATTGTTTTAAAAAGGAAAAGAAAGAAAATTATGCCAATAGACTAGAAAAAAACTTAAACTATTCTTTTTTCTCTAAAAGGAAATCTAATTTAAAGACATTAGTTTACTCAAACTACACATGTCCTCAATAGAAAAGAGATTTAAGTTTTTTATTCAATTAGCAAAAGAGCATAGTAAAACGCTTTTTAAAACGAAGCAAATTGTTTTTAACCCAGAAGCATAATAAATCAGAAGCAAACTGTCAGCCATTAGTCACTGAGAACATCCATCTGCACAGGGTCTCTGCTGTTAGCTGGAGGTTTGCAGCTTCATGATTTCAGGAACAAGAAGGTCGCAAGTCATCACTTACCCAAGAGACCCTTGGGTATACACACGCCAGTGCCTTCATAGATTTCTTGACAATTTGTCCAAAGGTCAATCGGCAATGAAGAAATCTTAGGTTTTGTACAGCATATGGCAAGAAGGATTTAATGAATATTTACCCTGCATTGTAATTTGATTTTATGTATGTATACAGTAGGAGATGAGGAGATGATTCAGGATGCAAAGTTAGTATAATATATAGTAGCCTTGATACTCACTTAATAAGTGGGAGAGTTAGAAAAAGCCAGTGAAAACCTTAGAACTTCTGACCCTGGATATATCCTTTGTGTATAATAAAAACCTTACAGCTTCTGACCCGGGTTATATACTTTGTATAAGATGAAAACCTTATAACTAACTAACTTAGAAGTTAGTATAAGGCTAACTTTCACTAATTAGTTTGTGTCAGATAAAGTATACTTCATTCACTTATGACTCCTATTCAAATGCCACTGCGTGGAGTATCCTGATTATTCAGATGGTTATGCAATCATGGCTGATTGGAAAACAGGCTACCTATTCTCCTTTCTTACCTCTGCCTCTTTAAATAGTTTCCTTTGCTGTCCTGTTTACTCTGCTGCTTGGTCATGTGATTTCTTTCAATAGCTTACTGGAGCTGTGGTGACATACCTCCACAGACTGTGTTGCTTCAACAATGCAAACTGATTCTCTCTCAGATCCAGAACCTGGAAACTCAGGTCAGGTTGTCAGTGTGGAAGTGTTCTGGTAAGAGCTGTCTCCCTGTGGGCTCATCTGTCTTCCATGCCCCTAGAAAGGACTAATAGGGTCACAACTTCTAGAGTCCTTAATGAGAGCATTATTGTCACAAGACCAGTCTTCATGATGTAATCTCCTTCAAAAAGCTGCATCTCCAAGTACCATCATTTATGGCACTATAGATGTCAACACAGATTTGGAGAACATGAATATTCAGTTCATAATAGTGTCACCAATGAATGAGTCAATAGTTGATTAGAATCGAGTAGATCTTCGGGAAGCATTTGCAAAGTTGAGCCTGCTTTCACTTACCAGGTCCCAAAGATCTCTTCTGATCCTTGTCACTACCACCTGCAAAGGACTCTCAGCTCACCTACCAGAAAATGAAAGATCTGACCCATAACCCACCTTGCTGATCCATGTTAAGGTATGAGCAAGCATTCCCACTTTCTGAGAAAATTATAACTTGCTATTTCTAGACCTTTCCAGGCCTGTAGTGTGCTTGAGTTCTTTTCTATCCTGTCACAAGCAAGTTTGCTTTAGGTTGTCTCTAAGCCATAGCAATAGCTGTCAGATACGACCGCTCTGTGGGCTGCTGAGTTTCAGTCTGGATTCGAACTGACTGTATTATTGTTCTGACATTTTAGTAACAGGATCACAGCTCCCTATCTTTATTTCTGCCACTCTCCCCCTTTTTCTGGCCTTTGCACACAATATCTCTCGCTGCAGTGACTGATAACAGAGCCTGTGGCTTTACCTCCACCTAAGCAGACCTGTCGGCAGCAGAGATAATTTTGGTGCCCGGACACTGAGTGTCACCAGAGTTCTGAAGATCTGCTAATCTCACTATCAGACTGCGTCACACACAGGTCAACACTAGTTCATATATAATCCAAGCTCCTCCTACACGGGGATGTGAATGACTGGTCACCTTGGGTAGTTCTATCAGTAAAGTTCTGCCACACAAAGGAACCCTCCATTCTATGATTTCATTTACAAGACTTATAAAATCAGTCCGACCTGGAAGGAGGTGTGTTGGTAGTACTAAGCATATGGCCATGGAATTCATCTCTTTATTATGTGTACAGTTGCTTGGGAGAGAACAACAAAGTTAAAACATATTATAGGTCTCTATAAGAACATGTCTCAGCTGGAGGTGACTGAACCATCAGGGGGAGAAAATAGCTTTATTGCTGTGATTCTCACCCTTCCTAATGCTGTGACCCTTTAATACAGTTCCTCATAGTATGGTGACCCCCAACCATAAAACTATTTGTGTTGCTACTTTATAACTGTAATTTTGTTACTGTTATGAATCCTTGTGTGCAAATATCTGAGATGGAAGGTATCTAATATACAACCCCATGTTAAAGGCTCAGTTGATCCCCAAAGGGGTCATGACCCACAGGTTGAAAAACCACTGCCTTAGTGCCTTCTTTCTTAGTTCTGTAAGTACTTCAGTGCATAGACGAAAAATTACCACAGTACATAGGATGAGAGTTTCAAGCACTAAAACAATTTCCACAAGGGCATGATTTTATCAAACTCTGGTTGAGTCAAGCAGGTCTTCTATAACAACATCTGTAGAGAAGTAAAACTATCCAAACCCAGAGGATCACGAGTGCATTTTGGATGAATCTTAAATGCTGAACATGATTTACTAAGATGAAGAGATTAAAGGAAAAATCCTAAAGGAATATCTCCCAAGGTTCTTGTACGAGAGGCGATATTATTCATGCATGCATCGAGCTTCCTCTTGAAGTTATTCAACAGTAGTGTCCAGTAAATACTACCACAAAGTCAGTCGAGGTTAAAGTCATTTGGAGAGACTAACACACAAAGTTCAGAAAGCTTCATTTGTTTTAAAAAGCTATCTAATATTCTATCAAGTGACTTATCATTATCTTTGCTTGTTTTCTTGTAGCATTTATAAGAAAAGTATTCAGTGTATCTATGGCTTTAGAATCTACTAAGGAGGAAAAAATGAATTAAATGTTGATGCAAATTATCTGCTATCAGAAACTAAGTATACTAGGGATTAAAGTGAAGGAAATTCTATTTACTAGTATTATGGTTCAGACCTTGAGATTCCCCCAAACCAAACGCTTCATGTGTGGAAAGTTTAGTTTCCAGGTAGAGACTATGGGAAAACGGTGGAACTGTGGGAGCCAGGGCGTGATAGAACAGTAAGTTACTGACAACATCTTAAGGGATCCTGGAAGCCAGCCATTTCCTTTCTCTCTCTCCCTCTGCCTCTTCCTCTACCTGCTCCACCCCCCACCCCCACTTTCTCCTTTCTGGAAAAAGAATTTTTTCCACAATGTTTCCTGCCATAATTTTCCACTTCAACTGAAGCCAAGAGTAATGGTACAAAGATACCATGAACTGAAACCTGTACAGTCACACATCAAAAGGAGTCTTTCTTACTTTGAGTGGTATATGTCAGTGATGTACAGTGTATAAGTGACCCTGCACCACCTTACTGAGCTAGTGCTGAACTGTCCTTAGCATTAAGGAATTCTCAGACCCGCTATTTATTTTGTATAAACTGATGACCAGTGTTGTAGTGTGCCTTTGAACTAGGCTCAAAAAATGATTAAATCTTTGTGCCAATTATTGTCAGAAAGAACAGCTCGACATTAATTTTTCCAATACAGGTTTGCCAGTGCCAACCCACCAGTTCTGACAAATCTCCTTCTACACTCAGAAG
Organism: Arvicanthis niloticus; assembly: GCF_011762505.2. NCBI lineage: Eukaryota > Metazoa > Chordata > Mammalia > Rodentia > Muridae > Arvicanthis > Arvicanthis niloticus. Next base: position 46,828,330 of record NC_133429.1, read on the forward strand.
CAAAATGCCAAAAATTCAGGCCAACACATTGGCTTCATTGTATGTGGGGACACAATTTGGTAGCCAGCAAAGCCACTCTGGCTGGTCTCTTTACCTCCTCCACATCCTGGATTTTCAAAGAGCCTTCTGTGTTTGCTGATGAAGGCGATAGATAGGAAGTTGTGCAAAGCATCTTAAGTCAGAATCAAGTCTTTCATGTTTTTATGATATAGGGCTCCGCGGCTTCATCAAAGCTTTGGTTCAAATAACTGAATGTATCCAAAGAACTATATTTCTCAGGCTGTCAAAAAGTTTGCAAGCAGAATTATCTTGGTAGAGATGTACAGTCTTCCATTGTGCGGGTAAAAATACAAATACTGTTCTTTGGCATTTATATAAAACTGTCATTTTGCACACTCTTAGGATTCAAATCAGTTATAGCCAATAGATACAAAGAAAACTGTAGTGATGACCGCTGCAGGTTTGGTCTATCTAGATTTAGTCACAATCAGCCACTGTATCAGGGAAGCCTAGACATTTACATTTGGAGGTAACTCCTCTGCTGTAAGCAAAATTAAAGCCGAACCGAGAAAACCAGTTGAGGTACTAGTGGACTTTCCTACTGCCCAGGCACAGAATGCAAACGATGTTATGGGACCAGCAAGTGCTGGAGCCTGGAGACTGTCCTCGAGGCACATGTCCAAGTAGCGGAAAGGGGCAAAGTGCTCTGTGCAAGATGGAAGATTGGAAAGGCTCCTCATGATGCAAAGCTGGTGCACACATGCCCTTGTTGTCCACACCCTCAGGCCCGCCTGAATGAAGAGAATGAGTCTGTGCTCACAGAGGACAACTAAAACGCACAGGACAGTTACAACACAAACAATAACAAACTACAGGCAAGCGAACACAGGCAGGGCTGTGCACGTAAAACAAACGGAAGCCTGGGTTTCCACAGTTCCAAACAGGTACATGGCCTAGTACATGTGATCTCTCTCAAGCTTCAAAACCGAACTTAAACAAAAGGAAAAATCCTAGGACTCACAACTGTGAATATTCTAAAAGTGCTCATTTCCCTCCAGATGTGCACACTTGTAGTGGAGAGATGTATTTCATACAATATGAAAGAACAGAGATACCTCATATGTGTTTTGACAAAGGGATGAAGCAGGTCCACAGACGACTGATAGAGTGAAGTATATGGGAATTAAATGGCTAAGCCACTGTGTCAGCAGCAGAGAGTGGATCTCTTAGCAGCAGAGTGCAGCCAAACCTACCTACCGAGCCACCCTCTCACCGACTTAGAGTAGCTATAATGTAACAACTAAACTCACTGCATAACGAAGAGCAGAGGTGAATCAACTGGCAGTGTTAAACAGAACAACCCCTCCACACTGGGGAACAGTACTGAAGGGCCTCCCAAAAGTAAAACTATGAACCACTTGAGAGTATGCAGCCAACAGAAATGAAGTCAGCGAGTTAAAGACACACCTGCATAGCAGAGTTTCTTACGGCACACTTACAGTACTGTTGCATTAGGCCACAGAGAACGAGGAAATGCTGATTTTACATTAAACTAACTGAAGTGTTCAGGAGAGCATTCTCTTTGCATTCTCAATTGCTTGGGAGCTAAAACCGTGAATCTGAGAGCAGAATAGTGATTGTGGGTGATTAGTTAAGGTATGGAGGTGTATGGACTAGAATATAGGATGGGTAAATACACTGAGATTCATTAATGTGTATAACTAATGTGTTAATAAAATCAAACACAATTAGAGTGGGAAGGATAGCTCAGTGGTAAAGCACTAGCCTTGTAAGTTAGAAGACCTAAAGTTTCTTTCTCAAATCCACTGGGAGTGGTTGTCTATGCTTATAGTCAAAACACAAGACATGGGAAGGCCTCTCTTGAGTTGCTACTCAGGGAGTCCAAGAGATTCTTACAATATTAAGGGATTGCTGTTCTCCCTGGCTGTCCCCTAAAAATGCAAAAAAAAAAAAAAAATCCTTAATGTTGAACAGACACCATGCAGTTTAGATGCAGAGCCCAGAGGTTTCTGAGCTGGAACTGACCAGAGGCTCTCTTCCTTGGGACTAGCTTTTACGGGACCAAAAGGTAGCATACGAGCTTCCAAAGAAGGTGAAGCAATGTACAGTCCTATCCAGCAAGGACACTCAGGAACCACAAGTACATAATAACTTTCAGTGTAGGTGTAGACCTGGCACCCATGCCTTTGAAGTAAGCAGTAGCTCTCTAATTAGACTAAAGACCTCATCAATAAGAGGGAATTCATATCTCGTACTGGTAACCCAGCAAAGTGCCTGGAGCTAGTGAAGTCATGGATATTACAGAAGTTACAATGGCCATGTTACTAATCTCATAATCCCTAACTAGACTAGCAATACTTGTCCTTGCTTACAGAGTAGTCCTCAATACTCATCAAGGAACAAAAGGAGACCATTACAGAAAATGATAACCAACTAAAATGCAGAGCTGTGGAGACCAGTTCCAACGGATACATCAACACAGCCCCTGCACTGAGGCTCAGGGATGACTGGGGAACAGAAGTGAGAAAGACTTTACCATGAGATTGTGTCTCCAAGCATTGTCAGAAGCTACCTCCGTAAAGTCTCACCAACACGACTTCCTAACCATGAACTGAATGAGGACCCTGACAGAGAAGCTGATGTGCGCAGACAGAAAGCTCACGAGGCCTCAACCCAAGAGGAAGAACTACAGGCAGCTAAGGAATGCTGAGAGCGGGAGACATAGTCTTCCTCAGGGAAGAGCACAGCAGTTAGTTATCCAATACCAAATGGTCAGCTCTGAAAACTTACACATACAAGTAACACGATTCACACTGAGAGGTTATATTTATGTATTAAGGAACATATATACACAACATTTCAATATTAATATATTATACAATTATTATCACTTTAATAATATTTCTGTTGTTGCATGAATATTATATACTATATAATCCATTTATAATATTAACTACAATAGATAACATATTATATTTATTTATAATATATTATATATAATGTTAATATAATATATTATTATGTATAATTATATACTAATTATAGACTATCTTATTCTATTTTATTTATATAATAATATAATACATTATGTATAATAATTAATATGTTATATATAATATTATACAGCATCACTTAATAAAAATAGCCATGAATTTGAAAGAGAGCAATGAGACAAATGTGAAAAGGCTGAATGGGAATAAAATAAAAAGAAAATGATGGAATTATATTGCAACCTCAAAAATTTTAAAAGTCAACAAATATAGTATCTAAAATTCTCGAAGAATAAAACAGATGAGAAGAAAAACACACAAGGAAATGTATAAATTTAAAATCCTAGACCAGACAGAAAAGTATATAAGAAAAACACATAGAAGACCCTCTTGTCTGAGGATTTGACATCCCTTGAATTGCATAAATGGGTGAAAGATGTCTGAAATTCTTTCGGCATCAGAAACAGCCTGCCTTGAAAAGCAACAAAACCAAAGTGGCAAAACAACAGAAAGCTAGTAAAGAAGTCTGAGGCAGAACTGCGGCTGCTTGTCCAGAAAGAGAAGAATCACAGGCAGGGATGAAGAGGCAGAGCCGAGTCTAAGGATGGAAGCACGGGGCTTGAGATCCAGAGGCTGAGGGGCGCGGAGCTGAGGTGCAGAGTCCAGCAGGGCTGAGGCCCACATTTCCGTGGAGGCTCAGAGGACGGTGTGTCAAGCCTGAGCACGGCCTGGTGGAATTTGCTTTGCTAGGCTGTGCACTTGCATCATGCTGGTGAAACCTTTACTTCTTTGTTTGTTTGGGGTTATTTTTGTCTGTTTGTTTGCTTGCTTGTTTTGTAAAGTTTTTCCTTTTTCTCTTCCTATCTTAGCTTGGAATTAATGACACTGGTTTCCAAGACTTCAAAGGTCCGTAAGAGAAGAATTTTATTCTGGAACTTGGGCTCTACCCCACATCTTTCTTTTGATGAGATGTGGACTAAGTAAGGGTTGATGGTGGAAGGGCTGGTATTTGAAATACTAGGATGTGGTGAATGTATATGGGGGTTGGTAGGATCAAGGCCAGGCTATTACCTGGTCATTTAACCTCCCTGAAGAGAAGCCTGGGCTTGTACTTCGTTACAGTTACTAGGAACATTATTAGGAAACATTGTATTAGTAAACTTTTGGTTTCAAAAACCCAATCAATAATCAACTTAAAAGACAGGACACATATTTGCCTAAAGGTTTAAGCTGTTTTGGATCATGATCAGTTTGCCCTGCTGTTGGGCTTGTAGCAGAAACAGACTACTCACCTCCTGAGGAAGTAAAGCCAGAAGGAAGATGGGGCTTAGACCTCACCATCTCCTTAAGGGTGTGCCTTCTAGACCCAAACTCATCCCACTAACGCAAACCCTCTAAAGCGTCCCCTGCTTCTCAAAGAGCTGAATCAGAACAATGCTTCTACCACATGGAACTCTGAAGGATCCTCTAGAGCCAGATTCTTAAACTGAGTAGGCTGACGCCCAAGCCGGGATGAGGGGTATCATTATAGGGATATACCTGTGGAGTATGGAGAGGATGTCATGTGAAGACTGATGTATGTACTGGAATTGCATTGCCACAAGGGAAGCGAAGCCTGGGTCAGGCAAGAACCAGAAGAGACAAGAAAACACAGCCCAGCCTACGCCTTATTTCACACTTCCAGGTTCTAAAATGGAATGAGAACAATTTTCAGTTGGTCTAAGCCACCCACATGGCAGGGCTTTGTCAGGGCAGAACTAGGAATGTTTAGAAGGATGCACCCCATACCAGGCTTGCTTGGCACACTGCACCGAGTAGGTCAAGCATAACAACTACTACAGCCCCCACTTAGAACTCACTTAACGAGGACTCTCACAGGTCAATGTGACTCACCCATGATTTGCAAAGCCAGTGGACATTAAGGATCTTTCATGGCCCTGATCCCCCTTGCCAATTTTTTTTTAAGAGAATCTGAAGTCTTATGTGTCTCTGAGTTACTTAAACCTATCAGAACCTGACAAACTTCTACAGTGTATAATTCCGATTATCTGTGTCTAATAATGGGATAAGGAAACAGAGATAAACTTTTTGATGGTAACTCGATTCATAAATTTGGGATGGCAAGATAACAGCCCAGTGCATAAAGTATAAACTAGTTGTTGTTATGTGCCAATTAAAGAGTGTACTAGAACTATAAAAAGAAATCTGCACATATCCAACATAAAACAATAAAAACAACAACAACAAATACTAACCTCGGGCTTCGGAGATGGTTCAGTGGATAAGAGTGCTTGGTCTGCAGCAATAAAGACCTGAGTTCAAATCCCTGGCATTCATGTTTAAAACCAGATATGGCTGTGTGCCTGCCACCTTATAATTGGAAAGGTAGAGCCAGCAGGAGGGTCCCAAGAGGTTGCTGGCCACTCAGCCAAATCGAAATGCCAAACTTATGGTTCAGTGAGAGACTGTGTTTTCTCTAGGGACATAACAGCAGGTGAGATCAAGAGAGAAAACACTCTCAAAGTCTGAGCTTGTCTCTACACACATCAATGTGAATGTGTATGTGTGCACACACACATGCATGCTGCAAACATTCCACACGACACACAAATGTGTGGGCATACACACACAGACACACAGACATGAACACACACACAGACACAATCACACAGTCTTAGCTGTCAGAGTCTCAAACATTTTACAGTGTCGTGGAAAATGATTGCTCTGTTTTCCCACTATATGTGGATCATTTTAAACTTTATGTGAATATTCTTACATTACTGTATACTTTGAGTTTTAATCATAAGATTTTAGTAATCTTAAATTTCCTTAAAACTTTTTTTAAACAAAAAAATTCTCTTTAAAACGTCAGCCACCTCAGAGCTTATAAATTACAAACTTCTCAACATTGCTTTGCCATGCACCAAATTAAGTGCCGATCTTCTTATCTTTAACTTTGAGAAACTCCCCCTGTAAGGAGAACGTAAATAAACCTGCACAAATACAGCAACATGCAGGGTTGAGTTTTACAAGTCACACTGAAAAACAAACTTATAATGCCAAAGGTGAACGGGAAAACATCACTGGTCCCCTGCACTCTAGCTGTGAATGCTTTGCCAGCTCTCGTCCAAAGTGGAAATTGTTTAGGGAATAAACCAGAATGTTGTGTAGCACAGCATCAGCTGTCCTTGTCACCTATGAATAGAAGTCTTGTTCGACTTCCGGCAGTGCCCATGATGCTGCTAAGTGTCCCCTCTCTGGACACTGTTCCTTGTGTATAAAATGGATCTTCCTCTGTGTTCCTCCCAGCTCTAGATTTCCATTGCAAAATCATCAATCATTGTCTGACATTTAATTTCAGCTGAGGAGAAGGAAACTCCAAGTGCAGTTACATATGTAGCACCACAGAAGACTCAAGCTGCTGATGCTATCTGAAGCTCATATGGTTTTAGTCTAAATCCAACCAGCACAAGTTCCTTGGCCTTGGGATTTTGTTGAATAAAGACACGAGTGGGCAGACACTTCTGAAAGGAACAAAGACCTTCTCTAAGTTTGTCTAATGGGGCCTTAGTGATATGCAGAATAGCCAATTCGAAAGATATAATATATATATTGACATCTTCAGCAGTTAGTTGACTTTAATGCATGAAACTCCTCTTATTTTCCAAAAATAATTGGTACCAATGATTTAAAAACCTTTCCCCCAAACCAAAAATTGGCAGGCTACATAATGTGAGGTATTCTTTTAAATAATTAGGATTAATTCATCTTTTGGGTCTTCACTTACAGTAACACTTCTCAGGGGTACCACACAAAATACAACTGCAGAATATCCACCTATCTTTCACCATACCAACTTACGTAGCTTGTATGTCAAAAATAATACAGTTTTTTTTTTAGTAATTTCCAACCAAGCACGCATATTTATAAGATGTAACAATTCATCTAAGAAATAAGGACACTTTATTGTTAGATAGCATAAGGTACAAATAAAAATTTAATGAGTAAAAAACTACTCTTATTTTCCAAAAATAATTGGTACCAATGATTTAAAACCTTTCCTCCAAACCAAAAATTGGCAGGCTACATAATGTGAAGTATTCTTTTAAATAATTAGGATTAATTCATCTTTCAGCCAGGAGGGCTAAGAACCACAATAGCAAATTTCACAGAACATTTAAATATTCTCTTTGCAACTACAAGCACACAATGTCTCACCAGCCAGCCTTAACTCTGTCCATTTCAGAAATTAAGTACTTTTCCATGAGGCAACATTTATGAGTTTTAGCTCTACTTTCAATAAACTTAAAACATGAAATCTAATAACAAGAATGAAGCAAGTCATGCCTATAGTCTACCAAAGCCAGCGTGAGCACAGTTTTTAGAGATTTAAAATTACCTGGAGAGAGAGAGAGAAAAGCTGCATTCGCCACTTGTTGGGGACTCCGAGCTGAGAGCACAGCGATTGATCATTAACTTTTAGCCAGAAGCAAACTTGCACACAGCTCTCCAGAGGCCGAGGCTCCACTTTCCCTTCCTTCTCTTCTCTCAAATAGGGGAAAGGTAGTTTGCTCTCTCTTCTTGAAGAACTTGCTTTGACATGCACAATTAGTTCATACTTCTCACCGTGCAACATAAACCGGGCTTAAATTATAGCCAGGGTCAAAAAGGTGACGTGTCTGGCACTTTGAATTGCTACATTTAACCTTCCGATTTTCCCTCTGTGTAGTTTCAGTGGGCACACTTTCAAGGGTATTTTTCCCCAGCATGTAATTTGATACCGTGTCTGGAAGACACAGTAAAAATCCCTGTACAATATGCATTGTGGTGTCTGTGAATCTTAGAATCTGAGACTGGGGAAAGCAACATAATCAACAGTAACAAAGAGGTGAAGGGCACAGAGTTTCATTTTGTTGCCTGAAGTGGACTTGGGGTTGCCATCCTGAATCACTCTTTATCTTTGTCTTAAATTGAAACATGGTCTCTCACTGACCCTGAAGCTCATGGATTGTGCTAGACCTAGGTGGCAGAGGAGCCTCTGAACCTCCCTGGCTTCATGCTGTCACTCTTGGACTTTTTACAGGGTGCTGTGGACACATACAGCAGGGATGCACTGACAGCCTTCTCTGCAGCCCTTAGAAGGTATTTTGCCAAACAATTCCCACCCATTATCTCATTCCCTAAACAACATAATATAGGCACTGTGTAAATATTTTAAGTATGGTCATACTGAGGTATAGAGTTCCAGTTATGTAAGGTCCTAAGGCTTGGGAATCCTGGATTTTGGCTTCCATCTCTTGTTTCTAAAGGGTCTAAGGTCCATATTCCTCTCCACTAAACAGCAGACAAATGTCTTTATAGTCTGTGGATGAGGGGCTTAAGTGCTAATTGTCAACCTGAGGAATCCTGGAATCACCTGGGAGATGGGCACCTGGGCAAGAAGCCTGTGGGGAGCATCCCAATGACATCTACTGTTGTAGGAAGATCAGTCTTAACATATGCTGGGATCATTCCAGCTGTAGGGAAAGTGAATGGAGGGCCAAGACACCTGCATTGCTCACTCTCTGCCTCTTACTGGGGACAGATATGATGTGACTTCAAGCTCCTACTTCTGTGACTCCTCTCCCATGAGGGATAATAACTTGGATTATAAACTAGAACAAAACCTTCCTCCAGTAAGTTTTCTTGGTCAGAGTATTTTATCACAGTAACAGGCAAAGAAACTAAGATGAGATACATAGTTTCCAAAAGAAAAAAAAAAATCTGTTCTCTAGAACTGAGTACCAGATACCAGCCTGCTGCCAAACATGTTTCTCAAAGATTTTAATTATGTGTATAATAATTATAATGACCAAGCAACAAAGACAATTCTTTTCTAGACACTTTCTCTGATCTTTTGATCAAATACAGTAATTCCTTTTCCTAAAGTATACATTGTGTATCTGCTTCTTCTATTAAGAACTTGAGTTAAATATCTGGAAAAAAAAAAAAAAAAAAAAAAACAGAAGCAAACAGAAGTCCTTTCCTTCTACAAACATGGACAGTGAGGTTTTGATACAGTTACAAATTGTAATATGAATTTTCCCACTACACAGTAAAAACATGACAATCTAGAGGAGGTGATGTTTTTTATATGAACCTCATCAAATAAACCTTTGTCCCAACAAAGCTTAGCACTTAACAACTAGTGTCAAAGGACAGCTTCCCACTTCCCACTTAGCTTAATGAGCTTAGCAGATTCATTCCATTCAGAAATCAAGCAAGGCTTCCTTCCATCAAACAGAGTTCTAATGGGCTGAGCATAACAGGTTGGTTTTAAACACAGAGAAAGGAAAGGCATACAACCCCTAACCCAGCACAACCCGCCCCCCCCCCCAAGAAGGACTAGCCATTTCAAAGTTATTTTCTTTGTAAAGTGGGATAGGAGGGGTATGGAGTCAGCAGGACTGAAGTTGAGTGATGGTTCAACACTTGGCTTCTTTTCTGGGAGGATTAAGGTGAGAGGGAAAACCATTATCTCACAAACTGAAACTGGCCTGCTTGGGAAATGTGTTGATTATCTCTGTAATCAAGGCTTCTCAAGGCAAATGCACAGCTCGTTCTTCACACCTAGAAACCCGGGAAATACTAGCCTACCACGAAGATCCCACAACAGTGCTTCCTGTCATGGGAGATTCCGTGTTGCCTTCCAGCCTGATCTAGAGGGGACCAGGGGGAAAGCTTGAACCAGAAAACAACCAACGCCTCTGTACAAGTTTGACACTAACCAGGGTTCAGAACATGTATTTGGGATAGTGACTATGCAATTAAATGTAATTCCACTTTGCCCTCTCTGGATTACCTGTTTCTTTTAAAAATAAAAATATTAGAGGATAAATGTCACTGAGGCTGTCTGTGGACAGGATGGCAATGGCACAGTCATACAAGGAAAGGCCATGCAGCTACTCAAACAGCACCGCTGCTACGTTTACCACAAGTGTTCATATTTACTAAGCTTCTCCATGTAGAATACTTTGTTTCAGTGTTACAAGATGGTTATCTTGTAATCAAGAATCAAGAAAACTTAAAAATATGATAATGTTTGACATTTCAGATTGGAGATATGAAAGGAAAGGAAGAAATGATGCACTTATAGTCTCAAAAATAAAGAACAAGTCTGTAATCAACAAACTGCTTTACAAAATCTACATGAGTGTCATGAGTATGGATACTATATTTTGCACTTTTAATACTTTCTCTTTACTTCTATTCCAACTTTAGATCCTCAAAACCTCTACACGCTGCTGAAAATCATTTTGTTAAGTTTACTAAGCATGTTAAGAATGGTTACAGAGCTCAAATCATATATCAACAATTTGTTTTATAAACATATAATTTATTTTTCTTTGCACAATGTCCATTAAACTGTTTTAGCATTTTGAATATCTACTTGTAAACATTCTACCAAAAATCAAATTCATCATGAAATCAAATTAAGGGTTAACATTTGCTGTAGTTTAAAAAAAAAAAAAAAAAGTAAAAGCAGCTGGCATAACACAGCTTCGATAGTGAGCCAGGGCCTTGCACATGCTACGACTGCTTTCTTTTGATTATTTATTTTTAACTAACAGAAATCATGCACTATGGGAAGCACAAAGACATCACATGCTCGTAGTCGTACAACCTACTCTGTAAGACATGAGACACAGACAGTCGTGTCGGCTACATGAAGCTCTAAGAAAGAAGACAAATGCAAGAGAGCCCTGTTCCTGCTCATTGAGCCCCAGGGAGGCCAGGCCAGGAGGTGACTAACCTTTGCCAAGGTTACCTGTTCTCAAGAGTAATTCTGGAGCTATGGTTGTAAAAAGGTTTGCTCCTCCAGATCCCCAAGTTTTTTTTTTTTTTTTAAACATTTTTCAACCAGTTGGGGAAAGAGAAAGAGGAAATACAGTTAGCAGAAAATCTTGATGGACAGCATGTGTGGTCTTGGAACATGTCATTTATTCCATGCTTGAGTCGTGACAATAAGTTCTTGGCGACAGATTTGTTTATAATCTTATTCCCAAGTTTCATGTAGCCTTGCACATTTCCCTTGTGAGATTTTGATGTTGTTCACATTATGACAAAAAGTTAAAACCTGTATCAATGAGCAAAGACCATGCTCTTTGCCTGATTAAAAAGTCTAAGAGAGTACAAAGAGCAGAAATTCCAGTTATGTATTTTAAAAGGGACAGAGAAAGAAAATAGTTGAAAAGCAAACAAACTAAATATAAAACCAAATGCCTCCCAATGTGATATGAGCATCTATTTGCTTTTCTCATTGGTAATATGGTTTCTATTTTCTCTTCTGTTAAAAAAAATAGTAATAAAGCCTTCATATTCATGGGACAGAGTTGGCTATGATTTTCTATTCTAAATTCTAGAGCACAATAGAACTCAAAATTAGCAAACAGCAGAGGGAAACAACCCTGGTTCATTTCCTGAGTTAATTATCTCTCAAGAGTCACAACATAAAAGGCATTTTGGTCTTAACTTTGAAATCAAGGACAAGAAGAGTGTTGTCATTCAAATTTGCATTGTGGAATAATTTCTTTCACAATACTTACATAAAACATGTAAGTTTTCTGTTATCTCAGAGCATTTCTCCTTCAGGCCACTCAGTAGAGCAGCACCATAATAAAAGGGTGATTTGGGTATAGGAGACATGTAGAACTCTTCCATTGTTGGCTACTGTCTGGTCACTAGAACTCTGTAATATATTCAGTTCATAGATGAGGGCATTCAGGAATCTTTCCATTTAAGACCGTGGGATTTCACATAGCATCACCTTCAGCCTAGATCAGGCTCACAAGCTCCTATCACATGCACCAACACTAAGAGTGACTCAGTACAATGTCTGTACCAGCAGGAACATCTCCATCTTATGGAATCAAAGTTTCCAGCCACACAGACCCATCTATCTTTCCTTCATCTCTTGGGTACCTTGTAACTTCAATAATTTTAGTACCCTCCAATTTTATCCATATCTCCAAGTAATTACAGACCACACTCACCTGCCTATCCAGCCAACCCCCATGGTAATTCTGGGAATTTTTTTATAAGATAAATTATGACTAAGAGTATATCATCCATTCACTGCTATAGGCAGTGATACAAGGATACACAGTTTAATGTTACTTGGTTTTTTTAAATACCCTTTTTTGTAAAATGAGAAACCCTTAGATACACTGTTTTGAAAAACTATAAAAGTATTAATCCTTATCATAAGCAATGTTAGAGAGAACTTTGGATAATCTGCCTCAGACACATCATCTCACTGGAAATAAGATGCTTCGATGTCTCAAAACAAGTTTAATGAAATCAAATTGAATTTCTTAACTCCTAAGTTATTCTAAAAGGTTTTGGTAGAAACCTCTTGATGTTGCTACTTTTAGGAAAAGCATAAGAGACTCTCACCCACTGATGTCAGGAAATGACAACAGGGAACGTATTTTGTAAGGCTGATGGGATGTATCACCAAATAAAAAGTGCTTTCCATAGAAGACGACCTGAGTTTGGTCTCTGACCATGTAACTCCAGAAAGTTGTTATCTGACTTCTGTACTAGTGCTTTGTCACACACATAAGTATACACACAGACATGCATCATGCATGCACACATGCACAGACACACATACATACACACTCTAATAAATAATAACAGTAACTAAAAATTAACTTTTCTCAATAGAAGCTAAGTAGGAAAGTGTATACATATGATGGAGGATCAGTGTGTGCCTGAACCTTAATCAAAGAAACGTCTTCTTACAGTAGGTGCAAACTAACACCAAAAAACCCACAGCTGGACAGATGTGTGCAGAGAATTGAGACTTTGGAAAGATCAGTCCTAAATGAGGTTGCTATGGCTAAACTCTTCCCTCCAGGCTCTGGAATCTACACAAAAGATAAAACAGGAAGATTGGGAGAGGCAGAGGATGACTTCAGGGAAGCAGCATTATCCAGTTAAAGCAAGTTTGATAGGAACTCAGAACACCCACCTGAGCGTATACAGGACCGGCACAAGATAAATCCAGCTAACAATCACAGCACATAGGTGGAAAGTAGACACAAAACCACCTCTATGTGCTTCTCACCTGTTTGCAACCAGTGGTTACTGGGATTGGGGAAGTCAGTCTTCTTCAATAGAGTGGCACTGGGCATATACACCCAGGCTTAGGAGTAGTCATCCGACACAAATGACCCCATGGTAGTGGTATTTTCTTTTTTACAAGAGAGAAGTAATGTGAATTTAGGGGGTAAAGAGGTAGGGGGAGATCTGGGAGGATGTATGGGAGAAGAAGGTATAAGGTCAAACTAAGCTGTATGGAATTCTCAAATAAAAGTACATTAAAAGGGAAATCTGACACAATATAAAGTCGTACAGGAAACATAGTGAACAGAGTTTTGATCATGCCTAAGCTTGGCCGCATACACATGCGACAACAACAATATAACTAAAAGCAATTTTTTTAAAATGAAGGACCTTGCTTTAAATGCATACAGGGAGCCAGTTAGTGGGGACCGGATGAAATCCGAGGCTAGGTGAGGCTTCAGTGTTTATCTTCCTGTCTGCTGTTTCTCTGAGTAGATTATATCTTGATGACTCCTTAGCTGCAGAGGACATAGGCCTCCTTTGCCTTTGACAAGCTGTGTTACCAGCTCAAGTCCTCCCTGGGACCGCCACACCTGTTTCCCTGCAGGGTCTAGCATGATTCCTTGCTTGCTGTCTGCCCTCCACTGCAGTACAGTACTGGGGTTCTTGGGGTTTGCTTTTTTATAGGTACTAGATTTTATTTTCCTTATTTTAAACAGACTACCCAATCAGAGCCTTGGGGTTGCCTTATGCCTTAAGATCCTTTTGGCATCACATTTGATAAAAGGATACTACAGTCCATTTCATAGTTAGTTGGCAATTTTTCAAGAAGAGAGAAAAAGCAAAAACAATACCCCTCTGCCTTCAAAAAAACAAAACAAAACAACAAAACAAACCCACTAATCAAGGTTGATTAGGTCTTGTCCCATGCTTCGTTTCACCTGTCTTACTACAGATGAGATACATTTTGTTGGTAAACACTCTGTAGTATCTTTTCTAGGGCAGCTTCTTCCTCTGAGAGGGGAAAGCTGATCTTGGAAATAAATTCAAATTAAAGTGTCCCTTTGATTATATATTCAAGCCACATTCTCTAGTCCCACATCAGGCTTAAGAATTGAGTACATGCATCAAAGAAGCCAGCTGAGTCTGCTTTTTCCCTTGTGCTTAATTAATTAGTTTAACCAACATTTAGTGGGTGGTGAGCACACAAAGCCACTGCGGTAGGACGAGGAGGAATGCCAGGGTAAGTGAGGCACGGACTCTTTCCCTCACATGTATTTACCCCTTGATGGAATAAAGATGCATACAGAGCTGCCCAGTCGGAATTACTGAAGCTACAGTAGAACCACTGTCTAATTAAGAGTCATCAGTGTCCTGTAGGGCCTTGTAGGGTTTAACTCGGTGCAACATGAAATCACATAGGCTACGTATGAGATAGAAAACTCATAAAATCCTAAAATACAAGCATCCTCTGTATCAGAAAACTGTTATGCAATACTAGGTTCTGATTCTCTGGCTAGTATAGAAGAATCAGGTCTTTGTACCTAAAACCATCACCATCCTCTCTGACTAGACTTTTAGGGAAACATTAGTGACTATAAGGACGAAGTTGTGACATGAACTGTATGAGAGATGGAGAGAATAAACATCATGTTTTTGTTGTTTTCCTTGGTTGAGAATACTGCCTGTGGACCCTCCACACAACGCAGGCTTTTGCTAAGACTATAGGTTGCTCTCCACAAACTAACACCAAGGTCTCACTGCTACGGCTACACAGAAGCTTTACCCATACTTTCTAATGTCTCTGATGTGGGAACATACTCTGTAGGCAAAAGAAACAAACGTAAACCCAAACCCAGAGACAAACCCTGTGAACTAAATCTGTCCTTCCTGCAAAATATGTCAGTGCAATGGTGGTAAAAACCTGTAGGATCAACTACCCAATGCCATTTGACTTGAAGTTCACACCATGAGATGAAAGCCATACCTAAAACTGCTTGGGTGACCAAGAACCTAAGACTAGATAGGCCGAGAACCTAGGATAAAACCAACTAATACTGTTCTAAAAAGCATGTATGTATGATGTATGTATGTATGTATGTATGTATATGTATGTATGTACACACACACATACACACACACTCAGAAATCAATGCCTTGGATAAAAAATAAAAACAAAAAACATTTCCCATGTAGTAGATAGTAACTAACCCAGAGACCTACAGCTGGACAGTATTCAGAGACTGAAGGACTTTGGGGCACTGAGTCCTCAAAGGGACGTCTTCCTCAAAGCAGGGATCTCTGTGGA
This sequence comes from Arvicanthis niloticus, assembly GCF_011762505.2. Taxonomy (NCBI): domain Eukaryota; kingdom Metazoa; phylum Chordata; class Mammalia; order Rodentia; family Muridae; genus Arvicanthis; species Arvicanthis niloticus. Next base: position 46,843,759 of record NC_133429.1, read on the forward strand.
AGAGGAGGTGGAATCCTGGAATCATCTTAAGAGCCAGAGGTGATGGGTGACTGCAAGGAAACAGTGTCCCCCAGACATCAGCAAGAAGCTGGGTGCAACTGATGCTTGCTGGAAAAGGGGGAAATTTGTGGGGGTCTCACTGGCTATATTAACTATGCCTCAGGGAAGGCTCCAAGTCCAAGAGTAGTGGGATAAAACAAAACCAACTCAATGGTATTTTATATAACATTTTGCCTCATTTTACTTAGATTGAGCTTTTATTTTTTTTGTTTTGTTAGGTTTTTGCTTGTTGATTTTGATTCTGTCTCGTCTCTTGTCTCTGTCTGTCTGTCTGTCTGTCTGTCTGTTTCTGTCTTTGTCTCTGTCTCTGTCTCTTTGTGTGTGTGTGTGTGTGTGTGTGTCTTGTTTTTGTTGTTTTGGACACAGAGAGAAAACAATATAGGCAACTGGGAAGAATTTGGGAAAAACTGAAGGAGAAAGAAAATGATTAAAATATATTCAATAAAAAATTACAATAAAAAATACCATATTGAGGAATGGAATACTCCTGACACTTCCTTCTAACTCATTGCAACCTTTTGGTTGGATAGCTCGTTGGTTGTTTTTTAAGTCATATTTAAGTCAAAGCTGGGGCAAAAAAGGGCCGTGACTTGTATAGAATGTTGAAATTCATCTTTGAGGCCACCAAAGACCTGTATGCATCATCAGTCCTTGGGGGACAGCCCCTCGGCACTCTGTGACTCTTAGCCATGTTCAGGTGAAGGATATAGGAATCAGCAAATGTGAGAAAGGTGGGGACGGACAGACAGACGGACTTGCCTGAACGGTACGACAAGAGTAGCAGCTCTGGTTGAGAATAACACAGAAATCTCATTTAGCCAAGAGCTCAGTGTCGTTGTCTGTTTCTTAATCACATACCCGGCAGGCTTGTGCGTATAATGTTTAAGTATCCAATTTAAATCGGTGCTTCCTTTAGTGTTCCAGATGTCTGTGTAAAGAATGTGTTTTGTTTGGGTTTGTTTGTTTTCCCTACAGAAAGCCAGGGGCTGTTAAAAGACAGGCACAGACAGGCTGCTCTGTAAGAGTAATGCACAATTAGAAACTGTTTGGCCCACACAGTGTGGTGCCACTGGCCTCTGTGTGGGTAGCTGGATGCAGTAAACAGCACTTACCTCACTGCCTAACTCTGCCACTTCAAGGTTCAAAGAGGTTTAGCCCTATACCTGGAAAGCCTTGGAGAGAGAGACATTTCTCCATTGAGATTAGGATGCACGAATGTTAGCTGGCTAAATCAAAGTACGTACCTTGCAATGGAGACATTGTGAGCAAGTTCTAAAAGCCTATCAAATATCTGTTTTTGCCCAAAGAGCCAACACCATTCCCAGGGGAAGAACACCTCCACCCATCCATCTAACAAATACCTTCTTAGAGAACATCATGGGAAACAACATTTCAAGTGGGTTTCCCTCACCTTTAAAACATTTCTTATCTAGGCCCCTTGATGGGGCAGGCTTTTCCGGGTGCCAAGTTCTCTGCATGCTTGAACAGTGTTATCAACACAAACATGAAGACTCAAACCATAATGAAGCTGAGATAGAAAAGTAGGTGATTCTCATGAAACGAAGCATCTCGGAGTCTGCTAATTGTCCTTAATTAATATTTAATTAGTTAATATTTGTGATAATGCTAACAAGGAAGAGAACGACTTAAAAGCATGGCATTTTAAAAATTACATGACATCACACTGTGCTGATGAGAGTATTTAGTTTCATTAAAATGTGTTTACCCCCAAAGGCTGCTAGTCATAAATTTTGGGCACTACTATATCTAATCTTTTTAGTCGATGACACAAGCTTATGGGAGATATACAACAATCACAACAATAGTTAGGTTCACTTGGCTTCTAGGATTTGTCAAATTTGCTCCAAACACTTCGAATAGACTAAAATCATTTGTGCAATAGCCAATATGAAGAAACTTTGCAATGTTCTTACTTTATAGATAAAAATACTGTATTTGTACAGATTTTAGTCAGGAAGCATCAGTGCTAAGAGATGAAACCACAGAAGCTACAGTCAGCTCTAGCTGTTAACAGTGGCAATGACAGAAGACGCCAGGGAAGTGTATCCAGTTGGAGTCACATAACACAGTGCAAACTTCTCCAACGATCATAATTTGCTTACAGAACTAAGCTAAAGATTAAAGTCCAGATTCATCCACATCAAAATGTCCCAACTTAACAAATGCCATGAGCTGGGGGAGGCAGACAGACAGAAATACCAGTGCACGTCAAGGGAACTCACAAGATAGCCTTACTGGTGTTCTGTTCTGAGTTCCTGGTGCCTGGATACCCTTGTGTTAAGTGTCCACAGGAAAGCACCACATGCTAAGCTTGACTCCTAGAGGTATGAGAGAGAGAGAGAAAAAAAAGAGAGAGAGAGAGAGAGAGACAGAGAGAGACAGAGAGAGACAGAGACAGAGAGACAGAGAGACAGAGAGACAGAGAGAGAGACAGAGAGACAGAAACCATGTAAACATTATAGTATGTGTTAACAGTATCTAATAACATGTCTAAGTGAGTTCTTTCTCTTGCCTTGGATGTAATCGCTATTGGCTTTCTCTAAAATTCTGAGGTTGATGTTAAGTCTTCATTAGGCATGGAAGGATCACTTAACTCAATGAGCACACATCATTAGTAGAGACCCTGGATTTTAACTGTAATCTGTACACTTATGTTTTCTGTCCAACTAAAATTTACAAAACTTACAGTTTTTGCAAAAAAAGAAACAACCAAACTATAAATTCATTTCAATCTAGTGTTTTTGGATTTTTTAAATAATAATGTTTAAAATAATGATTTTAAAAAGTGATCTTCCCCTGAACTTTTAGTACAATAATGTATATAAGAATGTGCATGTGTGTTTGAGATGTAAAAACTTGAAATTTCTATAAAAATACATTTAATTCCATGATATTAATTCAAAAACTAAAAGTAACACTCCAGTAAGTCAATAAAAGTAGAAAAATTTTTCAGAAATACCACAGAAATATAACTAAAATCTGACCATCTATATTCCTTGATTCTATAGATTTTGTAATAAAATTTTGACTTTTTTTCTAATTTCCTTAACTAAGAAAGGGGAAAGGATACAATAGTACCTACCACTAAATCATGACTATTAATGAATAAAATTATCATTTTGAAAATATCTAGTATATTAATTAGCAATGAAATAATAAAATAATATTTAACACTATTACAGTTGTTGCTTAAGCAGAGGAAAATACTATTTAATATAAATGAATAAATACAAGATGCCTGCTGATTCTCTACTTGAAATATAAGACTTTTATATGTATGTTTTATATGTGATGGTTTACAGGTTACTAAACCAAAACAATTAACTTTAAAGGTGTGGTTGAGAAGAACAAGACATCTAGAGCAGGACAGTGTGGCGAAAGGTTTCTGAAATCATTTTCTATGAGAAAAAAAAAAAAAGAGTGGATGGAAGTAACATGAACTTTTAAGTTCCCCTGGTCTAGCCAGAGGGTTCTGTTTGACCTTATGGATAAACACAGAAGATTCAGACAGACAACCTGCTGACTATGTAAGTTCAACGATTATAACAACCAGATTATTTAAGCACAAGTATCTTAAAGTAATAAAAGTCATGCAAAAACATGTCAGTTCAATATGCAAAATACTTTATGTGACAATAATTAAACTTAGTTGAATTAAAAATGAATATTATAATGTAGTTATATGATGGATTATTAGCATTGTCTGTTACAATCCACCTCTACATATCTGTCTATATATTTATGTCTCTTGCCCCATGAGCTTAAAAGGCATTTTTCCCACATTTCCATCCTTGTGTGAGATAAAATACTATTAATATTTAGGGAAAATAATAATATTGAGAATGAGATAAGGATGTTTTCTTTTTCTTTCTCCTATAACCTCAGCTCTCAGTTTATTTTAAAAATTAAAAATAAAGAATGCCTGATTTTTATCCATAACTTCAGATTCTATGTTATTTAATTTACACTATTTTGTCATATGAAAGCAGGCCAATAAAAGGTTTTTTTATCATTTGTATTAACACGTGTCCTTGATTTTAATTTTTTAAAGAAACAGAAATAGACCTGAAGTTCATGTGTTTGTGAGCTGATGTATCAAAATATTGAGCCTTGTTTGACATTTATAATATCGTGTCTAACAAATACATTTTTTAAAGAGGTAGTTAAAAATAAATTCTTTTTCGTTTGGCATGGCCTTATGTGTAACTTCACCTTGAACGATGTTAGTGTGTCCGACCTTCTGAAATCCCATGTCTAAAATGCAGAGAGTTCAATAACACTTTGATGTGTTTAAAAATAATTTGTTTTAGAATTTCATTAATATAAAAACCAATATTTAAAGTATAAGCAGGCTCTTCTTTTGAAAAATCCATGAAGTAAGAGAACTCACTTATCTACCATTCCTCAAAAATCAACACAAATAAAAAAAGAAAGAAAAACATTAAGAGAAAAAATTAAAGCATGAATTTCAGCGTCTGTGGAAAGCTATGCTAATGTGTAATCTCCTATCATACAAGCAGTTGTGACTGGCATAGAACTTATGTATACTGAGTTTGTCTCCAATTGGTGGCAATCCTCCTGCCTTAGCGTCCTAAGCTCTGGGATAGACATGTACAACCAAGATCAACAATGTTTCCCATTCCATAGTTTTGTAGAGTGTGATCAGGTGGTCTGAACAGCCATATGTTTTAGGGAGCTGATACTTCCATTCGGCTATTCTCATAGTCTTTGGCATTTTGCAACGTAACTATATCTTTCTCGTGGTTTGATTTAAGAATTTCAGTTACAGACAAAATGTGTTAGCTAGGACACTCGATCTCTTCTAACTAATAAAGAAAGCAGGTTTTTAACAGAGTCCCACATGACAGGTACTTGGTAAAGGTGTTCCTTTAAAGAGCAGTGCAATTGGGCACGCACCATTACATACCTAGTAACATACGAACTGCGTTGTAGTTAGGTGAGTACAGCATTCACGTTTACACATGGTGCATTGTTATCTGGAAGATGATTTTAAAAAAAGAACAGGAGATTTAGCTTTTAAATGCAATTGTATTGATGTACTTAACCAACAAAATCAGCTCAAAACAAAGGAATCTACCAGAAACCAGTGCAATGGAGATTCACATTCAGAATTTAAGGAGAAATGAAAGAGAATCTATTCTCTTAGGAGACAGCTTCTCCCCTCAGGTCAGGAGCATGTTTTCTAATGATGATCATGCTTATGAATTCTCAGTGGTCATTAGGGCTTCTCAAAAGTTTCCCTGAAGAGAATATTAATATCTGCATAGTTGGTGTTAATAATAGAGACAAAACAACAGTGAAGCTAGCTGCTGTCTTCTTCTAAATCTCCTCTTTCTTTCCATGTGAGCCCCCAAAACATGTTTGTTTTGGAAGCAGCTGGTGAAAGGTACAGAAGGAGAACTTAAAGCGAGTGACTACTGACAAGGGCAAAACCATAAGTCACGTCAGCTGATCTGCAGCTGACTAACACGAGGGGGGAAAATGCAAGGGTGCTCACTGTTCAAGGTCGAAGAATAACATTCCTTCTGCAGCTAACTGGCTGGTGTGAGACAGCAGATCCTATCTTAACATCCAGAAACAAACCCACTGTGGTAAGGTTATCCAGTCACTAGAGGTGACCTTTGAAAGTTAGGAGGCAGATTAGAAAAGGCTTCGCCTGCAACTACAGAGCCATTTCTGTGGCTGTAAATGAACCCAGGTCCAGGGTCATCTCCAAGATATTCTATTGTATTCTTTGGTAAGTATCTTAATACAACACCTCTAAAGACCTATAAAACAACTGAAATATCATTAGACAACTAGGAGGTAAAGAAGACCACCCACTTTCTTAGAATAAAAATTAAAAAAGAAAATATTTTTTAAATTGTTTCTTTTAAAATTAACCTCAAAGCTTCAACAAAAAAAAAAATGTTGAATGAATGAATTTTAGTCACATATCTTTAAACTAGGAATGTAAATGCCTACCTTCCCATTTATGTCAAAGATGAAAAAAGTTTACAGGCACAGAAAACAAATAGAATCTCTTTGTTTTTTTACTAAAAACAAAATAATAACCATTAAGAGCCCCAAAGCCAAAATACACTGCAAACACCCTTCTATGTCTGCTTGTCTAGTCAAAATTTCACCATGCAGAGTTGTGATATTTCTTAGCAACATGTATAGACAGCACTAAGCAGTTGGGGTGGGGGCATCCGTGAGGAAAAGCCACCCAGAAATGAAGGGAGAAGCAGACTCCATATTCACCTTCTGTTCTCTGAATTCAACAGCATACCCCATCCTTTACCTGGATTGTTTGTACACGAGTGTGATATAATTCTCTGAAGAACAGGACTCAAAGAACTTCATCTAAAGAGTGTAGGAGTGAGCCTGAACCAAGGCCGCTCCATTCTGAAGTCCCCTGCTGGATTCAGCAGGAGTAGACAGGCTCCCATGGGGCGCTCCCAGCTCACACATGAGTACAGAAGCCAGGGGGAAGGCAGACTTGCTTCTGAATCTCCCCACTGATTTTGGTTGAGGCCCTTGCCTGGTTATTATATTGTTTCTATCCAGCTGTTGTCCTTGAGGAAAAAAAATTTTGAAGAAGAAAAAAATTTCATGATTGTGTTTCAAACCCAAGGTGGCTGCAAAAATAAGAGAAATTGAACCTATGGGGAAATTCAGTTTTAAGAAATTTCCAACTTTTCAATGTAATTCCAGGATCTGGAATTGAAGCAATTGGGTTGGAACTACAGAAAGATGGTTTTTGGCTCAATATAACCTGAAAGGACTACTGAGAAGTGAAACTGGCCACTCCGGTCCTTCCAAGCATTCTGCCAAGGCTAACTTGAGCATTTCAGAGACAGGGGAGCATAGAGACCGGAAATGTAAGTCCTTGGTGTTGTAGAACTTTAAGGACTAGAGTTTCTAATCCAGTCCTGAGATGTTTTTTCATCCTGACCACAAAGCCAAGTGGTTAAAGGATACTATTCATAAACAAGCACCAAATGTATTCAAAACAAATGCATGAACGGGCTCCATGATTTATATAAAACATTCAGGCTAAACTTTATTGAGTTTTCTGTACTAATTCTGTCAAGACTGACATGCATCCTCTTTAAAACCAAACTTTCCTTTTTATGGATAGCCGAACAAGTGATTCTGTACAGCGAACTCAAATGTGTTCATTTGTTTTACAGTTACCAAAGTGCTGAAGTGACACTGATTTGATATGTAACAATAGCAATTAATTCACTGAGAGCAAAGAGACTTACGAATAAGTAAAAAGGAATAAGATATGTTAATTCTAAATGTTAAATTAATATGGCATAACTCTTTCAAAAATAAAACATTGGAGAAATGTTATAAACATGCTCTTATGTCCATGTTCACATCTATTCATCAAATATTAACCAAACCCATGAAAACAGATGCATAAATCTCGTTAATTTCATCCAAGTGCTCTACTGAACTTAATGGCAAGTAACAAAAGCCCAGTAACCCAAGAACTGTCTCTCCAATGTCCCTCAGCAAAAAGTGTTAAACCAGGAACAGCAGTATTTGCAACAGAAACAGGAAGATGAACTCAGCTAAACATCTAAAACCAGCATGGCCCCAGTTCCCATGATGCCTCTCTGGTTATTGCTCTTACGACTCAAATAAATTCCTTCCTCCAATGACTCCTTTTCTCGGCCTATTATTCATCTCTGTATTTCTCATTTGGGTCACTCTCTCTCATTTGTCATACAACTTGGGTCCTTTCTCAGCCTTTTCCACCCCATAGACTTCCACTTACAAACAAACAAACAAACAAACAAACAAACACACAAACAGACCCACTCTTTTGAACCAGGATTCTGTAACATCATCAAATTACTTTCTCTTCCAAAGACTGAGTTAGAATTTCTTTGTTCCATGCATTCAGGTCTGGTGTAGCACAGGCAAAGGCTCTGTGTAGTCCCTCTCTGGCCATTGTATTTTCATCTCTTCTCCTTCATGAGAAGAGATCCATCTTCATCAAGGTTCATTTTAAAGCCACTTCACCCTAAACATGAAGACTCATCTATCTTCTTTTGTATCATTGTCTTCAAAATCCATTTTTCACCATCCTCAAAATACTCTCATAATTAATGATGGCAATCAATACTCACAGGCTGCAATCAGTAACTTCATCAAAAAAAAAAAAAAATCATGACCTCCACTCGTCTCTTCTTTCTAAAGTAATTCACTTCCAACTTTTCCAACTTGAACTTTATGGCCATTGTGACTACCTCTGTTACTAGAGTCTTCAACAGTGATACTGTATTTCTAACCTATAGTTTCCTGTCTTTTATACTGTCTTTAATGTCTTTTCTATCAATCTTATACTAGAATCTCCTTGATATTGGCTAGATCCTTGACACATCTTACAAGTTAATAGTCAACTCCTGTCTCTTGCCTCCTCTTCTCCACACACTCAGGACTTCAACAGAAAGCTCAACATAATTCTAATTTTGGTACCAATCAATTGAACACAAGGTCCTTTTGCTCTGTCTAAATAGGAATAGTGGGTAGTTAAGAACTGCCGGCAACCCCAGGCTTACAATAGTCAAGGTCTAAGCACAGGACTTGTAGATTCATAGGCTCAGAGTTCTAATCTATGAGTTAGGAAGCCCTTTGGTCTGGAGTTTTAAAAGCCTGAGGTTAATGGCTCATGATACTTATATTGTGATCTCCCAGATTGGGCTTGAACCATAGGCAGGCTTGTATGTGGCAGCCATTGTAATTCCAGGTTTCTAGCAGAAGTGAGGAGGTGCAGCAGGTACCAGCAACCAAGAGCAGGAAGTGGCTGCTTTTTCCACAACTTTCAAATAGACCTTGTATGCTGACAGATTCTCAGACCACTCAGCTCTACAATGTAAATGTTAAGCTCCCAGTGGCACTGTTCCAGCCCTTGGACTTAAGATGCCTGAGAGCCTTGTTCTTTGAAGTCCTGACAGCTTCCTGGAACTCTTTCATAACCAGAATCTGTAGTTTTTCATAGCTGGGCATAGTTCTCTGGCTTTCTATTATCTCTGTTGGATGTCATTTTTGCCCTGGTCATTCTGTCAAGGTCTTCAGATGCCTTCCCATAACTAGTACCACTAAAGTTAATTCTACCTTCACCATGGCTACCGTTCTAAAGCCA